>NC_080847.1:53636108-53842280 GCF_030435755.1 Ochotona princeps | reverse complement strand
GGGGACAGGCCGAGGGGGTGGCGGAGAGGCCGAGGAGGCCGAGGCCCCGGCTGCGGGCGCACTGAGGGCGGCGCTCGTTGCGGCGGCTCCTATATCCCCGGCTATTTATAGCGGGTGAGTCAGCAGCCGCGCCGGCCGCGCCCGCCGTGCGCGCTCGGGGGGCCGGACCCCGGGAGCCCCGCCTCCAGCCGCGGCGCACGGAGAGGGAGGGTAGGAGCTGGCATCGTGCGCGCACCAGCCAGCCCTGTGCAGTTCGGAACACGACACCTGCATTGTTTGCTTGGGGGGGGGGGGGGGCGGGAGGAGGCGATAAAAGCTAGGAGAGAAGCGGAGCAGGGGTGCTGTGCCAGGCCCCTCTCTTGCAGGTGGCGTGACGTCTCCCTGCAGACCCCCTCAGGCCCCCAGTCCTTGGGGTCGGGTGTCCGTCCCCTCCCGCCGCCCCACGGCAAGCCCCCGTAGGAGCCCCAGGGGCTTTGGACCATTCGAGTCCGCTGCTGCCCTCCCAGCTCGCTTTCTCTTTGGTGTGACGGGCCAGGCTGTGCGTTCTCTTTTTACTTACTCGTTTCTGCGGCTTTGAATGGCGGAGACCTTTCCCCCACGCTGGTTCCAGGGGAGCCAGAGGGAGTCTCCCGAGTGGGTGCTTAGAGCCGTCACCTGCTGACTTCAGCAGGTGCCTGGGTCGGAAGTGGAGGTGGGGCTTGCCGGCTGATTGGCAGCCCGCTGGCTCACCAGGTGGGCAGCAGGTGTGTGTGTGTGGGGGGTGTGGACGCGGCGGGGTGTGACGCCCAGCTTGCCCTGAGAGTCTTGGGTAGAGGGGCGCGTCCGGAATCCCGCTCCCCGCCCTAACCGCCCGGTTCTCTTTGGTCCCCAGAGACAAGAGGAGCAGCAGCGACACCGCCCCTCGCCCTGGAGGGTCCTGTACAATTTCATCATGGGACTTGTGCCCTTACCCAGGGGCCATGGAGCCCCCGAGATGGAGCCCAATTAGGTGCCTGCACCCGCACGGGGGACGTCGGGGACTCGGGGGGCAGGACCCCCTCCACCCCCACCCAGCCTTCGGGATGAACTGTTTCCGCACCATGTAGCATACGGGACTCCCGGCCCTGCCCGGCCCCGGCCTGGGTGCACCGACGGCGGACATGGCTGAACCCCGGCGGCGGGGACCGAAAGGGGGGGGACTGAGCCGCCCACCTCCGCCGCCCACCACCATCTCAGGAAAGCCTGCTGCTGGCCTGCCCGTCCCAGCCGCAGGGTGACACTGGGCGCCTCTCGGCCCGGTTGCCCCTCCACTTCTGGGCCTGATCTCAGCAGGCCCCTGGTGCTTCCCCCACTCCCGCTCCTGGGGGAGGGGGCCCGTGAAGAGCAAATGAGCCAAACGTGGTGACCCCTGGCCTCCCGGCCCCCCACCCCGCACCCAGCCGCCGCGTCCCTGAGCCAGCCGGCGGGTGGTGGCACGCCTGCCTCCCCGCCATCTGGGGGTGGCCAGGAGGGGGCCCAGACTGTGAATCCTGCGCCCTGCCCGTGCCCACCCCGCCCCGTCCCCATCAGTTTCATTGCATAGGTTTAGCGACAGCACGTGTGACCACTGGCATTCATGGGGGAGGGAGGGGGAAGACAGATGCCGCCCCAGCCTCAGCCCCCCAGGGCCCGGCGCTGGGGGAGGGGGAGGGCGTCCGGGAGGGGGGGTCTCAGAGGAGGGAGGAGTCTGGGAGCGGGGGGAGGGTGGCTCGGCCTGTAAAATACTGTATATGCGCTGCTGTAGATACTGGAATGAATTTTCTGTACATGTTTGGTTAATTTTTTTTGTACATGATTTTTGTATGTTTCCTTTTCAATAAAATCAAATTGGAACAGTGGATGCTTTTTACCCACCTTCCCTCTCCCCCGTGCCCCTCACCCAGGCCAGGCTAAAGCCAGGAGCTGCTTTCCGGGTGTCCCGTGCAGGTTGCAGGGTCCCAAGGTCCCGAGGCATCCTCTGTTGCTTTCGCGGGGGCAGCACAGGGAGCTGGATGGGAAGCCGAGGAGCTATGCCACCAAGTGGGCAGTGTTCTAGGAAATGAGAAGGAACACCCCTGGAGGCAGGGAGCTAGAAGTTAAAGTGAAGCTTGCCTCCCCCCAGCCCCCTGGAACCTGTTGTGGAGCAGTTAGGGGTTAGTTCTAGGGCTGGCCACTCCAGCTCCCTGCTCATGTGCCTGGGAAGTGGCCTGGGTGCACGGACCCCTGCTGTCCTGGGAGAGACATAAGCTCTGAGCTGGCCCAGACCTGGCTCCATTTTGGGAGTGAAACAGAAAATCCAAACATTGTTTAGCATTTCGTACACACGCACACGCCCCTTCACGCTGCTTGGCTAGGGTTCAGCCCCTGCTCTGCCAGCTAGTCCAGCTCCCAGCCAGCGCACACTTGCAACACAGCAGGTGGTGGCTCGAGCAGTTGGGTCCCACCACCCACACTGGCGACCTCAGTGCAGTTTCTCATTTTTCTTTCTCTTCGGCCTGGGTCAGCCCCTGCGTTTGAGGAGTGAACCAGCAGATGGAAAAATCTGCAGCACTTTGCCTTTCCAATAAACATAAGGAAAACTTATCTATCCTTACCTATGTATAGCCTATTTAGTGTTCATAAATCACACTCGACACCAGGTGCTGGGGTGGGCCGAGTGAGGCCAAAGCCAGGACACAGACCTCCATGAGGGTCTCCCATGTGGGGGGCAGGGTTATCCCCCGCAGCCTTCCCAGGAGTATCAGCCAGGACTAGAACCAGCACGCCAGCTGGTGGCTCACCCCACTGACAACGCCAGCCCCCAATCTTTATTTTTAATTGGAAAGATTTACAGAGAGGAGATCCAGAGAAAGATTTTCCATCCACTGGTTCACTCCCCAAGTGGCCCCAGTGGCCAGAGCGGAGCCAATCCAAAGCTATAGCCAGGAGCTTCACCAGGGTGCAGGGTCCCAAGGCTTTGGGCCCTCCTCGACTGCTTTCCCAGGCCACAAGCAGGGAGCTGGATGGGATGTGGGGCAGCCAGGATACTAAGCACAGCCCATATGGGATTCCTGGTGCACGTAAGGTGAGGATGTAGCCACTAGGTTATTGCGCACGGCCCCCCAAACTTTTTAAAAAGTCATACATATTTTTGGGCCTGCTGCAGTGGCCTAATGGCTAAAGTCCTTGCCTTGAATGCACCAGGATCCCATATGGATGTCAGTTCTAATCCCGGCAGCCCCGCTTGCCATCCAGCTCCTTGCTTGTGGCCTGGAAAAGCAGTAGAGGATGGCCCAAAGCCTTGGGACCCTGTAACCAGCTTGGGAGACCTGGAAGAAGTTCCTGGCTCCTGGCTTCAGATCCGCTCAGCACCGACTGATGCGGCCACTTGAGGAGTGAATCATTGGATGAAAGATCTTCCTCTGTCTGTCCTCCTCTCTGTATATCTGACCTACCAATGAAAATAAATCTTAAAAAAAGTCACACATGTTTAAAAACATTCCATGTTTATTGATCATTTTCAGGGTTCAATTCATCCAGAAATGCCAAGTTTCTCCTGGTATCATTTCCAATAATATATCTTAATGTGCATTTGCGCTGGTGACAATTTCTGGCTTTATTTGGTGCCACCTATGCCGGCATCTACAAGGATATTTTCATTGATTATGGTTTTAGGTGGCCTGTTCTGTTTCAGCTTTTTTTATTCTTTAAAATTTGAAAGGCAGGGTGAGGAGGAAGAGAGAATCCCCCAGCAGCTAGTTCACTCCCACAGATGGCCAGAGCAGCAAGGCCTCGGTCAGGCCAAAGCTAGGAACCTCAGACACATCCAGGTGTGGCAGGGCCCCAGCACTTGGGCCAACTTGGCTTCTTCAAGCTTGTTAGCAGGGAGCTGGACTGGAAGTGCAGTGGCTGCTTAAACCCACCACACCACAAGACAAACCCTTCTTGTTGCCATTTTTAAGTCTTGTCAAAAGCCACCTGCTGGGGCTCGCATTTGGCCTTGGAAAATGCTAGTTAGGACCCTTGCTGGCCCAAGTGCACCCTGGGCAGAAGCAGGGGACTGCCTCAATGATTGGCTCCCTGCCACCCACGGGGGAGGCCTGAGCTTGCCAGGGGACATCTGGACGTGAACCAGTGCTGGGAACTATCCACAGCTCTGGGTAGAAAATAACCCACCTGCTTTTGTCTGCCACCATTGAGAACCTGGGGCCTCTCAGGGGCTCAGGTCAGCACTTACTCACCTACAGGAGGGACCCGGGAGGCAGACACCATGCACAGGTGTACAGAACCCGCATCTGGTTGTGCCCATCAGACGCTGGCTTGCCTGAGGGCTCTCCGCAGGCCCCAGTGGCAAGGCGTCTTTCCCTCCTTGTTGAAGCTTCTAGTTTTCCATTGTGTGTGACTCGGGCAGCATCTCTCCCCAGAATGTTCTGGGGCTGTGACAGCCCCACTGCGTCAGGCAGCTTGGTCTGGCACACCACACTAACTGCAGCACCGGGCACCAGGCCCGAGGCCAGGAGCAACTTGGACCTCCCACTACCCCCTGTGCGAGGCATACTACCTCTTTAATCTCCCAGTGCCTTCCCAGGCTACGCTGGCCCACTGCACCACTGGGGGGTGCAGGCAGCTTCTGGCGCCGCACCCCTGGGTCCCCAAAGGCTCCCACTTGGGCAAGTCAAGCTTCACCTCAGTCCACGCGGATTCACCTGCGCCCCCTCGTGGCCAGAGCCTCACATGGCAAAGTCCAGGGCCCAGGGAGGTTGTGTGGGAGGAAGCAGCCGGCCAGCCTGAAGGTGGCCAGCCTGAAGGTGCCGGCAGGAGTCCCGAGGTTCCTGCCATGAACGTGCCCACAGCCCTCGGGCAGGCGCAGAGCCACCCTGAGCTGCACAGTACAGGGCCTGAGCGAGGAGCCACCCCATGCCACCATCACCAGCTTCACTCCTTGGCCTCACTCATCACAGTTCTTTCATATACATCCCCAGCAGGAAGCTCCACAGGGACGGTGGTACCTGAGCAAGGGGGTGGTGGTGCTCGTTGCCCAGAGAGGGCGACAGGAGTGGGTGAGGGGCCCCAGCAGAGCAATGGCAGCCACCTGGCTAGCTCAACCATCTGAAGTTCCTGAAGACAAAACAAGCCCTGTTGGACGCAAACAACTTTATTTCCATTATCCCTTTCTGAACAACCAGGGGAATCTAGAAAACATGTAAAATACAAACAGCTGTGGTTGGGGGGCCAGGCAGGGGCTGCCCCTGGGAGGACCCCGCAACCCGCCCCTGCTCACGCTCGGCTGGGGATGCCACCCAGCTCCCACGACCCGGGCTGGAACGTGGCTAATCCTAAATGAACGTGAGCAAGAGCCACCTGTTGTTTTGCAGGCTCTCCAGCCTCGGAGCCCCCATGTCCCCTCTGCAAGTGGCCGTCTGAACGTGTCCCCGGGCCTCACTCCCCACCTGTGGGGGGAACGTCAAGCAGAGAGGGCGTCCGGGGGGTGGCAGAAGGCTCTTGAGCAGACGCGAGGGTAGGGCTGGTAACGCTGCTGGCAACAGTCCTAGACAACGGTGTCTGAGCGCAGCTCCGGGGTGGCATGAGGCGGGGCTGGCAGCACCCTGTGCTGGGACCACTGCACCCAGTGTGCAGCTCACTGGGGGCCGAGGCACTCCACGACGCCGCTCCCCTTCAAGCCATCGAAGAAGAAGAAGTTGTTGTGAGGAGGGTCCCTCTGAGACAGAGCCTGGGGGAGAATCAAGAGGGGTCATTCAGGCTGCAGCCGCATGGGCCCCTCACCCAGGCTGTCACCAGGGCATGACCCGGGGTCTGAGCGAGGGGACCTGAGACCTCTGCAAGGATGGTCAGCACACAGGGCCCATCACCCGTGGGAGCACAGCAGCGCTGGCCCACACAGGGCCCATCACCCGTGGGAGCACAACAGCGCTGGCCCACACAGGGCCCATCACCCGTGGGAGCACAGCAGCGCTGGCCCACACAGGGCCCATCACCCGTGGAAACACAGCAGCGCTGGCCCACACAGGGACTATGCGGTGACATTCAGTCACATGTGAGGTCACTAGGACACAGCACTCATCTGGACAGCAGCCCCATGGAGACAGGTGACTGCTTCCTCCTGGGGACAGGGGTTCCCCGGGGCTGGGGCGGGTGAGGCCGCCACTCGGAAGGGAAGTGCTTGGGACACCCTACGCAGCTCCCCCACACAGCGTCCCTCGGTCAGAGGCTGGCATGCAGTGGCCCCTCAGCACCTGCCTCCCATGAAGGGCCAGGGGGTCGCCGCGCCTCTGCGGGCAGGGGCTGGTGCTGTGTCCTGCAGGCATGGACACAGGGCAGGCACGCCACAGCAGCTCTGGGTACTGGCAAGGTCTGCAGGGCGGACAGACGGAAGGAAGCTCCGGATGGTCCGGAACAGGTGCTTCCGTCTGCCCTCCAGCCCTCCTCCCCCAGCTGGAATGGGGACGTTCACGGGGTGAACACGGGGCAAAAGGTAACATGCCCCCAAGCCAGATGGGGAAGGAGGAGATTCCAAACACGCCCAGCTTGGAGAATGCGGAGTGTTCTGGCTATCCGGGGGGACTGCTGACAGCTGCCCTGGCGGGGGATGGCACATGGGCCTGGATGCCGGGAAGCCACAGACAACAATGGGGTCAGGGCCACCTGCCCTAACTACCATGTCCCGCCCACACACAGTGAGGCAGGGGGCAGGGCCACAGCACCTGGGGCACGGGGTCACACAGCACACAGCCTGACACCTGCTGGTTGCACTGCCTACTGCTGTGGGCGAGCACAGCAGCTCCAGTTTCCTCTCTGTACAGGGACTGGAGCTCCCCCCATGGAGAACATGCTCTACTCGGGAAGGCCACCACACGGGCTAGGACACTGTCCGTCCCCAACCCCCGGAGGCTCTGCATGGCGACCCTAGGCCAGGCCGCAAGTGAGCCCGGAAGTGAGGAAACCACTGCATACTTCCTGCCCCGTGTCACCACAGCAGGTCCCATCTGAGCCAAGGGCCAGAAAAAAGGAGGCGTGCGGGCAAAGGAGGAAGATGGGGGGGAACAAACACCTGAGTTCCAGGAACCCCCCCCCCGCCCCCGACAGCGCACTGACAGCCTGGCCTCCACGCTGTCCTGCTAGGCTCAAGGCAGACATGGACACGGGCTTGGGAAGACTTGCTAGGCACAGCTCTACCCCACCCGATGCATCCCCTGAAAGGCAAAGCAGTGTCCCCAGGAACACGGGAGGGCCTCAAGGGCTGGGCAGCTACACCCCCTGTGGACAGCAACAGGCCCCTCTGGCCCGGCTCGCAGGGTGCCTGGCAGCGAGGGCGGCCCCACAGGCAGGATTTGTGGGCCTCAGTGGCCGCCTCTTAAAGGGGCATCCAGTTCATGAGGCTGTAACAAGCAGGCTGCCAGCTAACACCCTGAACAGCAGACCATGGACAGGTGAGACTGCACCTAACTCGTCTCTGCCCAGCGAGCACGTGGCTCGGGGCGGGCAAGGCAGGGCACCCAAGGACCAGTGGGGAGGACAAGGCGGGTGGCCCCTAAGTCAGCCTCCCATGCTCCCTGCCCACAGAGACCATGCCAGGGCGGGCAGGGCCCCCCTGCTCCCCACCAGTGTGCCCTTTACCTTCACAATTTCCTGGGCCAAGATCCCGCCGACCACGGCACACACGGGAGCCATCTCGGAGAAGCAGTACCTACAAGAAAAGACAGAGCGGGCCATGCTGGATGACCCCCGGGGGGCAGGGTGAATGCTGACGGGGGAAGCAGTGGGGGTCATCAATGGGGAAAAAGATCTCTGAACTCCAGCAAGCAGCAGCTCCTCCACATTCCCTGCCCCTTTCATTCAAAGGAAAGAGTAGTATCGGTGGTTCCGAAAAGTAACATCCCACGAAGTATGAGACGTTCCTGCACTGGGTCACAGTCACATTCCCGGTCATTCTCTTCTGACCCCAGGCGGGTGCGGGGGCTCTATCTGGGACACATGGCAGGGAGCTCTGGGCACCGGCAGCCCCCAACACCAAGCGCCCTCAGCCCACACAGCGGGCGGCAGCCCTCTAGACTAGGACGGGATATGAGGGGGACACACGGCCGGCAGATCCCATCACTGCCTCATCACCCACCTGCAGTGGGCAGTGAAATACTCTCTTCTACCACGGCGACAGAGAAGTGTGCTCTGCCAGGCACCTGCTCACTGAGAAACCTGGCTCACAGGGAAGCAGGCGTTTTCCTGAGGGAACCCCCCTCAGACCTTCCAGGGAGTGCACCCCGTCTAGATACCTGCATTGTTGTATTTTTATTTGAAAGGCAGAGTTACAGAGAGAGGGAAGATACAGAGTGAGGGAGAGAAAGAGAGATCTTCCATGTGTAGGTTCACTCCAAGCAGCTGCAATGGTGGGAGCTGAGTTGGTCCCCAGCCAGCAACCAGGAGCTTCTTCTGGGTCTCCCACTTGCATCCTCTAGTGCGGAGATGGACGGGAAGTGGAGCAGCCAGGATTTGAACAAGTGTCCATAGGGATGCTGGTGCCACAAAGCAGAGGCTTAAACCTGCTACGCTACAAAAAGCAGTTCAAACTACTGCCTGAGGTGCTGGCATCTTCTATGGGTGCCGGCTACCATCGTGGCTTCTTCGCCGTCCCATCCACCTCCCTGTGTGTGCACCTGGAAAGCAGCAGAGAATAGCTCAAGGGCCTGGGCCCCTGCACCAACATGGGCCACCCGGATGGAGCTCGGGGTGTCAGCCTGGCTCAGCCCCGGCCAAGACATTCACTTTTCAGTCTCTCCAGGCACTGTTCGCACCCACAGTTCGCATTCACTCGAGAATGTTTTGTTTAGATCTGTGGCTATTTAACAAACAGCAACAGAAGAGCATTTCCATTGCCTATTGTTTTACATGATGAGCTCTGCCCCTTTAAAGGAGTGTCTGAAAGTTAATATTTAGTCTAAAGATTGGAATAAACAGAGTGGTGGGGTTGGCCTCTGTTGGGCGGGAGGCGACAGGGACGATGAATGAGGCTTTCCCTCATTTCAAGCTTTCTGTGGGCTGGGCGACTGTCACTCTCCATCAACCCAGCAACAAAGCTCCGTGACAAGAGGAGGGCTGAGGCGCGGGGCGGCGCAGGGTGGCGCGGGAGCCGCTCTCCAGCCGATGAGGGAGCAGGACTCTCACAGCAGTGGCCCCCCATCTGCAAGGCAGCCCGAGCCGCCCGTCACAGACAGACCTCAAGAGGCCACCAAATGGCTCTTACTTCAAAGGCAATAGGGCGGGAGCAGCCGAATCCACGGGGCAGACAGCAGGCAGGGAAAGCGGGCTAAAGACGGGGGGCCGCGTCCCTGGGCGCAGGGCCTTGAAGCTGGCTGGCCGGCTCTGCACAGGACGGGCCACCATCACTGGCACGGCCAGGTCCCCAGCGCCAGGCACCAGGGATGCTCAGTGGCTGGACTGGCTGGGCCTGAGAGAAGTGATGCCTGCATGACCCAGTTCTTCCGCTGTGGGGTAAAGGGCAGAGCACAGCCACTGGGGGGCCAGCCTCCAGAGGTGTGCCCAGCGTTGGAGGGACACCCAGCCCTGCCCAAGCCTGCAGAGTCACTGGTCACTGGCCTAAGGAGCCATGGAGCACAGCACCTTAGCCAGCCACTGTCCACCGCGCCAGCACTCTATCAGAGCACACGTTCAAGTCCCACCTGCTCTGCTTTGCATCTGGCTCCCTGCTAACGCCCTGGGAGGCAGGGCAGGAGGCCCAAGGCGAAAATGTTCCCTATGAAAAAACAATGCAGGATGTTAATATTTTCTGCATCAAAACAAATTTACCCTTTCACTGGGTTTTCCATTTAGCCTCACAGGCACTCTCAGACCGCACAGCCACCTCCTGGAGTGCGGGGCGGCACAGCGCATTAAGCTGCCACTAGCCATGTCCACCGGCCCCTAGTACCAAGTGAATGGGCTTAGGCCCTGCCTCTGCTCTCGACTCCGGCTTTTAGCTGCCGTTCAGATGGGAGACCCAGGCCGAGTTCTAGAATCCTGGAAAAGTTTGGGATGAGGTGGTCATGTGGGGAGTAAACAAGGGGATGGGAGAGCCCTGTCTGCCTTGGCAACAAATAAAACATAAAGCAGTAGCAGGTGCCCAATCCAACAGCCGGCCCCGAACAGCTGCTCACTGACTATAGCTGCCATCGCTGCCACCGCGGTCACACTGCAGGGCAGGGCGGAGGGAGCCACCCCCAAGGCCAGGAGAGGGGAGGGGAGCGAGCAGAGGACCCCAGACCTGCGCTGACAGGTGTCATGGCCTGGCTACCATGTGCCTATGGGGGAACCAAGGTCAGCTGCCTTGGCTGGAGGTACCCTGCTGCTCAAAACAGGATGATGCTGGGAGCGCAGGCCTGTCTCTGCTAAAGGAACCAGAGGGGAAGCCGCGACACAGAGCAACAACAAAACCCCTCCTTGGGGGCCAGAAGCCCACTTTCCAGGAGTTCACCACGCACTGACTGTCCTTGGATTCTATCCAGCTGGAGAGGGGAATGTGTGTGTCAGGTCGGCCCCAATCCACAAGGACTCCCCCTCCAGGGCTCATGTGAACAGGCCGAGTCAGAGCAGCACCCACAGATCCCTGCCCTGCAGCCTTGAACCTGGGGGACCTCCCAGTGATGGCCAGCAGGAGCGGCCGCCTGGCCGCCTGGAGACACACCTGACAAAGTCGTCAGGCAGCAGATCGGGGCTCACGCCCAGCGCGTCCAGCACGTCATTGCGGATCTGAAGCAGCAGCTCGGTGTCCTCTGCGCACGTGTCCGCACTCGGGTCCCGTCCCTTGTCCGTGCGGAACTTCAGGAGCACTGGGAAAGGGACAGAAGGCTGGGTGAGAAGGCCGCTCCCCACCCAGCACACTGAGCACGCCTGCTTCGACCGACGTCCCAGCCTGCAGGCAGCAGCGCAGTGAGGAGTGTGCAGTGAAATCTGCACTCCACCTTGCCAACACACAGGGCGACAAACGAAGATACAGATACAGGATCATGGGTCACCTGCAGCCCTGGGCAGGGTGGTGGAGTGCATCAGGAGAGCCGGGAGAGAGGGAAGGAGAAGCGCCCAGCAGAGGTCAAGGGCCTGTGCCCCGCCAGAAGCGAGGTCCGGTGTGGGGAGGGGGGCATGTATGCCAGGCCTCAGGTCACAGGGCAAGGCCTGCCCAGCGTGAGACTCATCCTGCGGGCGCTCACTGCAAACACAGCTGCCCTTCTCTCCGCGGCTGCATCGACTTCCAGCAATGGGATGTTTCATCTTGCCTGTGACCCGGAAGCCAGCAGTTACAAGCAACATGTACCGTGCAGGGAGACCCCAACAGGGCTAAAAGGGTTAGCCCAAAGCAAAGGACAGACAAGGACATTCTGACTGCCGCTGCGTCTCCACCACGGTCACCTGTGCACCAGGTGGGCAGGCAGTGCTGCAAGCAAGCCGCTCGCTCTCCGCAGGGCCGGGGACAGCGGACCCCACACATCCCTCGGTGTAGCACCTGCATGCCCACATCACGCAGGCTCCGTCAGAGCGGAAGGAGGCGGGTGGGGAGCGGTGCTGGACTGAGCCCAGTGCTGTGGACCAGCCCTTTACTGCCAGGGAGGGTTCTCCAGGTTACAAAGCACTTCTGTCCTCAATTCATCAATACACACTTATTTAAAAAGCAAACACTCAAGTGGCAAACTACGTTCTTTATCTGTACAAGCAGTGCCTCTCCCTAAACCGCAAGCACAAGGCACACCTTGCGCTGCTGGGAGCTGGCAAGTCTGCAGCAAAACCAAGGCAGGCCGAGAACACCTCCTGAGGCTGGGGCTGTCACTCTCCTCTTTCTCCAACAATGCAACTTCTGGAACTTTCAATTCTACCTGAACCTTCAGCAGCCAACTGAAAGCCAGGGGCAGGTCGATGCTGGCTGGTGGTGGCCTGCCACCCCTGGAGTGGGACACTTAACTGGGCAGCTGTGCGGCTGGCACCCCACTTGGCAGCCACAAATGCAGGCTCAGAGGGCAGCCGTGACAGTTCCTCCCAGCTGGGCTCAAGCTCCCCTCCCCGCCTTGTCCCCTGACAAGGACATGAGCTATGTACTGCGAGTGCAGGCGAGAGCAGGTCCCCAGGCCAGTGTGAGAAGACTGGCATTTGTCCTGCTAACCTCTCCTGAGAGGCTACGGCAGTCAGATTCACCAGACAACAGAGCCGACGCCCAACACAGGCCGGGGGCCCGGGGCTCGGTGGCAGCCATGTGAAAACCAAGGGAGGCAGCTTGCTTTCCTGGAAGGAAAAGGAGTGGGTGGCGGTGGGAGCCCTGTCGGACTCTTGTCATTGCAGTGTTACTGGGACAGAAGCACAGCATGGCCACCAGGGCCCAGAAGTGGGGCCTGTCAGGAAGCAGCCTCTTGTGAGCCAGCCCCGTGCTCCAGCCGCACCACCAGCCTGGGACTGCCCGCTCCACGGAGCAGGAAGCTGAGGTTTGCAGACAGTGACCTGCAGACACACCAACTTGGCTCCACTGGCTGCCTGCCCACCCCGGGAACGCCCCCATCGGTTCCAGGAGTGACAGCTGCAGGTGGAAAGCAGATGTCACCTTGCCCATCTACCTTTGGGGTGACGCCCGTGGGTGTGCTGTAGCTTGTCTGGCCCCGGGTCGGTAGACTGGCACCGTCTGCATACCTCGCTGAGCACATCTGAAGTCCTCCCAGGGCTTCTGGAAGGGGGCCAGGCAGGCAGCAAAGCAAACAGAAGCTGTCTTCTCCACTCTTGTTGGAAGGTCAGCATCCCAGAGAGTAGAGGTGGGTGGGAGGGGACGGGAAGAAACCCAACTTCTACGTGCACAGGAGCCCCAGAATGGACCCTAGCCCTGGCAAGTCCTGTTTATCGAGTTCCCGCTTTGTGCTGCTTTCTGTGACGGCTCCCAAACAGCCAGACGCTGGTGGCTCTGAGCGCTCCCCGCAGCGGCCCACACACGACAAAAGCTTCAGAGAGTCGCTCGCTCAGCCCCGTGACTTGTGGATTCTCTGAACTTCCCGAGACCCTGCTGTGCCAACCAGCCGCCAGAGGTCTGGGACCGCCCACTCTGCACAAGGCCAACTGCAAACGGCCTCCATGTGAACGCAATGCCACCTTTGCCAGAAAACCCAAACGCTCAAATGCAAATCGAATCAGAGCCCAGACCATCTGGTTACTGGTCTAAGCAGCCTAGGAAACCAGCAGCACTTCTGCCAACCTGCTATTGTATTCAATGCCGTGATTCTGTGTAAGGCCACCAAGCCACGGCCGACCTGTAGCTTAACCAGCACCACAAATTAGTCCCTAAACCACCTTCTGCCCTCAAACAGCTCTCCTTGAGGCTAGGCCTCACTCACCTGACTGATGCCGGCAGCACTGCCTGCCAGCGCGTCCTGGCCCAGCGCACCCTCGTTCCCTAGGCTACTCTTTGCAGTCTTTGGAACAGTCTGGAAATCTGCTTCAGGCCTGCGTTCCACCTCCTCCCAGGCAGCACCACACCGGAAACTCTGGGGCCGACCCAGAGTCAACGGGTCTCTCCACGAACGCATACTAGGACAGGATGCCGTGTCCCACGGCCAAGGGCCCAAGCTCAATACTGCTTCAGGCTCCTGCCCTGAATGCTCGCGAATTCAGCACTAAGGAGCAGTGGGGACGGCACCAGTACCTGGGTTCCTGCCACCCACAGGCGAGACTCAGGCTGCGCTTTCTGGCTCCTGCTTTGGCAAGGTCCAGACGCTGCCATGCTGGGCATCTGGAGAGTGAGCCAGCGCAGTTTGCTCAGTCTGCCTAGCTCTCAACTAAAACATGCTTTTTTAAAAATAAGGTACACTAGGTCCGGTTGGCTAATCCTCTGCCTTCAAGTACCAGCAAGGGCAACAGTTCATGTCCCAGCTGCTTCACTTCCCATCCAGCTCCCTGCTTGTGGCCTGGGAAAGCAGTCGAGGACGGCCCAAAGCCTTGGGAAACTGCACCCGCGTGGAGACCCGGAAGAGGTTCCTGGCTCCTGCTCAGATCAGCTCAGCTCTGGCTGTTGTGGCTACTTGGGGAGAGAACCAGCGGAAGGAAGAGCTTCTCTTTCTTTTGTGCAAATCTACCTATCCAATAAAAATAAATCTTAAACACACACATCTCACACACACAGACACATTAGCAGCCAGCAGGCCAATCATCCGCCACGTGGCACAGGCACCCTATACGGTCCCTGGTGTTACTGCTCCACTCCCCAATCCAGCTCCGTGCTTCCAGGAAAGCTGCAAGGCAGCAGGGGATGGTCCAGGCCCTTGGGCCCAGGCTTCGGACCAGCTCAGCACTAGCTGTGAATCAGCAGACAGAAGGTCTCTCTCTTACCTTCTCTCCGTGAAGTCTGACTTCGGGCCTGCACGATAGCGTAGTGGTTAAAGTCCTCACCTTTAAAGTGCCGGGATCCCATATGGTCACTGATTCTAATCCCGGCAGCCCCACTTCCCATCCAGCTCCCTGCTTGTGGCCTGGGAAAGCAGTCAAGGACGGCCCAAAGCTTTGGGACCCTGCACCTGAATGGGAGACCCGGAGGAGGCTCCTGGCTCCTGGCTTCAGACTGGCTCAGCTCCAGTCATTGAGGTCGCTTGGGGAGTGAACCATCGGATGGAAAATCTTCCTCTCTGTCTCTCCTCCTTTCTGTATATCTGACTTTCCAATAAAGATAAATAAATCTTAAAAAAAAATCTGACTTTCAAGTACATAAATCTTAAAAAAAAAAAAAAAAAACACTATATCAGGTCTTTGAAACAAATTGAAAACAACAAGCATAAAAACCCTTTTTTTGATGCAAAAATGATTAAACAATTCCAGTAAAGCCTTATGTTCATAATACTCATTATCCAATGAACCTTCTGACCAGTCCTCATAAAACAGCCTACATTCCATGAGCTACTTAGAAAGTTCTGTATTCATTTATTTATCTGAGACCCACCCCAGGCCTTCCGGCGGGGGGCTGCAAACCCCCTCCTGGTGCCACCTGCACTGTCTCTCAGAAGCCAGCAAGCAAACTCGGGCACTCCAACTGGGACTCGGATCTCTGAACTGTTAGGCTAAAGGCCTTCTCTGAGTGCGAGTTCTGCCATGTCGGAGCAAAACGACAGCTGTCCCTGTCCTAGCTTACGAATGCGGAAGGGACGCCCTCCAGTCGCCAGACTGGTGACATTCACGTTCACTGCAGACTTGGAAACAGGTAAGACAGAGGACATGCCAAGTAAATAAAAAACAAAAAAAAAAAAAGAAGAAAGAAAGAAAAGAAAAAAAATCCCTGGAAGTCATTCTGTCCTTCCAACCTCAGCACCTAGCAGCTGTTTCTGGCAACGCACACCTCCCCAGTCAAACAGTACCAGAGCCTGACTCTCCTGCACAGGCCAACGTGCAGGAGCAGGTGCACCGGGCAATGCTGCCTGCTGGGCGCCTGCATCCCACACTGATGTGGCCGCGGCCCTGCTCATGGTCCAGCTCCCGGACTGAGCTCTGGGCTCCCTTTGGACTGGCCACACTGACAGGTGGGGGTGAACCAGCAATTGGAGAATTTCTCTGGCTCTCTGTGCATTTCAAATAAATGAAAAGAAAAATAGCTTGTAGAACAGTATGAAAATACTCTAGGTTACGATGAGGAAGGACACTCCGCAAATAACTAAACTGCAGAAGACAAGACCAGAATCCAGCGGGGCACCAGGGCCTTGCCCCAGCACAGCCCGGTGAGCCACGCGCCTGTCACAGAGCTGGCCTGTCAGAGCCCTGCATAGTCACACCCACCCCGCCTGGTCACAAGCAGCGGGCAGAGAGGGGCTTTTCTCCAAGCCGGCACTTGAGTGGCACATGACCCTGACTCCGGCCATCGGCCGTGCTCTGCCAACTGCTCTTACCGAGGGAAGAGAGCACAGGGCATTCCCGTGACTGCTGTCTGACAGGCAGAGAAAAGATGTGAGACTTGAAACAAAAATGCAGCTGGGCCTTGGGGCCTGCGAGCAGTGCCAACCCGGGCTGCCGGGGAGGGGCCCGGGCGCGTGCACAGAACAGGGCAGGTTGCCGACAGTGACGCCCATTGTCACCATCCAACCTTGCTGGGCCTCAGTTTCCCATCTGACAAAGAGCAGTTAAGAATATGTCATGTGTTTCTTTGGAAGTTCAGATACAGTCACGGACCCAGGGACATTCTCAAGAACGCTAACCAAGTCCGAGTTCACCACACAGCGGCGTGGGGGTGAAGTGCGCGTTGACACAAGAGCCTGCGCGGTGAGACTCACCTTCCCGAGCTGTGAGCTCAGGAGGGCTCAATGAAGCCAGCGGCGTGGCCTAGCGGCTAAACTCCACACCTTGAATGCACTGGGATCCCAAATGGACACCAGTTCTAATCCCGGCTGCTCCACTTCCCATCCAGCTCCCTGCCTGTGGCCTGGGAAAGCAGTCGAGGACGGTCCAATGCCTTGGGAACCTGTATCTGCATGGGAGACCTGGAGGAAGTTCCTAGCTCCTGGCTTCAGATTGGCGCAAAACTGGCCATTGCAGTCACTTGGGGAGTGAATCATCAGACGGAAGATTCCCTCTCTGTCTCTCCTCCTCTCTGTATATCTGACTTGGCAGTAAAAATAAATAAATCCTTAAAAAAAAAAAAAGACACCACATGACCATGCTGTGGGGACAGCACTCCACTAATCAATTGTGATGAACGCCCAACACGCGCCAGGGCCCCAGCCACACCGCCCGACCTAGTGCTAGGCCCACTTTTCTGACGGAAGGGGGGGACAAAATGGGTGTAGAGTTGGTGACAGCAGGCTGTGGCCAGGCCTGCGGCAAAGCACAGGGTCACCCCTGCCCTTCCCGTCCTGGGGCACTGCCTTCTCTCGCCGCAAGACTGATAAGGCAGTGAGGCCCACATCAACACCACCCACTACGTTTTTTCTTTCTTCTTATCAAATTATTTTTAAACACTTGTGGTCATGACAGCAGCAAATCAACAAGCAGTCAAGCAGTCAACTGCCGCCCTATTATGGGACACCAAAAGCCGGTAGGGGAGCCCAGGCCAAACAGCAGCAGCTGCGGATAGCCCAGATGGCCAAGAGCCTCAGCTCAAGGGAGTTCATCACCAAATCCAGCTGGACCCCAGAGACACGACGCCGCAGAGCTGTCCCAGAGCCGGAGGGAGCAGGCGGATCTCCTACGGGGACTGAAGGAATGAACCGAAGCAGAATCTGCTGGAAGTGGTCCTCCACAGCATCAAAAATTCAACCTCAGGCCCGGCGCGGTGGCCTAGTGGCTTAAGCCCTCACACTGACCACATCAGGATCCCATACGGGCACCGGTTCTAATCCTGGTGGCCTCATTTTCCATCCAGCTCCTTGCAGGGAAAGCAGTCGAGGACGGCCCAAAGTCTTGGGACCCTGCACCCGTGTGGAGACATGGAGGAGGTTCCTGGCCCCCGGCTTCGAATTGGCTCAGTTCCAGCTGCTGTGGCCACTTGGCCTTGGACAGTCCTCTACTGCTTTTCCAGGTCACAAGCAGGGGCTAGAAGGGAAGTGGAGCAGCTGGGATACGAACTGGCATCCATATGGCATCCCGTTGTTCCAAAGCAAGAATTTAGCCACTAGGTTATCATGCCAGGCCATATAAAAATACATTTTTAAAAAGATTTATTTATTTATTTTTATTGGAAAGTCAGATATACAGAGGGGAGGAGAGACAGAGAGGAAGATCTTTTGTCTGTTGATTGACTCCCCAAGAGGCCACAAAAGCTAGAGCAGAGCCAAAATGAAGCCAGGAGCCAGGAGCTTCCTCCAGGTCTCCCAGGTGGGTGCAGGGTCCCAAGGCTTTGGGCCGTCCTTGACTGCTTTCCCAGGCCACATGCAGGGAGCTGGATGGGAAGTGGATCTGCCAGGACTAGAACCGGTGACCATATGGGATCCTGGCGCGTGCAAGGTGAGGACTTTGGCTGAGCACTGCACCGGGCCCCATAAGCCATCTATAAAAAAGAGAAAACCTGGCTCTATTCAGTTTATTTATGTCTCCGCTCAATCACAGAACACACAGTAAATGGTCTTAGACCACTATGAAAACAAGCCCATTAACTGCACTGCGGCACTGGTTCAGAGTTTGGGTCTGCTGTTCTTGGCGTGAGGGCACCCAGACAAAATACCGATTTCAGGAGCTACCCGGGCCACTTCGTTCCCCCGGCTCAGGACACAACAGCTTCCAAAAGGCCAGCAGAAACCAATCCACCAAGGCTTTGACCCGGAATCGGACTGCTCTCCTGAACTAGGCTGACCCTCAGAAATCACGGAGCGGGGCAGGTGCTGCGGGGCTGGGGATGGAGCTGTTGCTGGGGTTGCCCGGGTCCCACACCAGAGACCTTGCTGGAGCCCTGTCTGCTCCACTCCCCGTCCAGCTTCTGGCTACTGCACCCCTCACAGGCAGCAGGTGCCAGGGGAGTTCCTGGCTCCTGAAACTCAGGCAGGCATAGCCCTTGCCTGTCACAGGCATTTGGGCAGTAAACCAAAGCATGAATGAGCTGTCACACTGCCTTTTTTTCTTAGAGATTTATTTATTTTTATTGCAAAGTCAGAGAAAAGTAGAGACAGAGAGGAAGATCTTCCATCTGATGATTCACTGCCTAAGTGACTGCAATGGCTGGCGCTGCACCGATCCAAAGCCAGGAGTCAGGAACTTCCTTCAGGTCTCCCACACAGGTGCAGGGTCCCAAGGCTTTGGCCTGTCCTCGACTGCCTTTCCCAGGCCACAAGCAGGGAGCTGGATGGGAAGTGGAGCTGCCGGGATATGAACTGATGCCCACATGGAATCCCGGTGCACGTAAGGTGAGGATTCAGCCTTGACAAAGCGTTCTACAGCCTTCCGCTCTGACTCAATGCCCAAGGCAGCCGTTTTGCGCTTCCCACTGGAACGAGGTACTGCACTTTCCTGACAATCCTCAGCTCTGGATCTGGCCCAGAGCAGTCGCAGCTGGATTCGGGTTTCTCCCAGGAGGCCTGGGCACTTCTCCACACCCACCAGCACAGAGGCAGACAAGGCCATGACCGGCAGGATCTCAGCCCACCTCTCCCGGGCCTGGACACAACCTGCCTGCTCCTGCTCTCGTCCTGGAGTGGCTGCTGTCCCCATATGAGACAAGGTATTCTTTTTTTTTTCTAATGAAAATTTTTTTCTTTATTTTTGACAATCTTTACACAGTTAACTAGGGCAAAAAGGTTCAAGGGCTACAGGACAGTGGGTAAGACTGTTATTTGCACATTTTTTCTTTTTTTTTTTTTAAAGATTCATTCATTTTATTACAGCCAGATATACACAGAGGAGGAGAGACAGAGAAGAAGATCTTCCGTCCGATGATTCACTCCACAAGTGAGCCACAATGGGCCGATGCGCACCGATCTGAAGCCGGGAACCTGGAACCTCTTCCTGGTCTCCCATGCGGGTGCAGGGTCCCAATGCATTGGGTCATCCTCGACTGCTTTCCCAGGCCACAAGCAGGGAGCTGGATGGGAAGTGGAGCTGCCGGGATTAGAACCGGTGCCCATATGGGATCCCAGGGCTTTCAAGGCGAGGAACTTAGCGGCTAGGCCACGCCGCCGGGCCCTGCACATTTTTTTTTCATGTACCGGGGATAAACGGGGAGATAAAGGGAGAAGCCCCACCCAGTCCCCCACCCATCTGCCTGATGTGGGGTATGCTCCGAGGGTCTGAGACAAGGTATTCTTACACTCCTGTTATGATAAACTCACAGTAACCTCAAAAAAGAACCAATCAAAGACAAACTTCTGCCACAGGAAAGCAACTCACGCTTAATGCTTTGCCACATGCCATGGGAGAATAATCAAGATGAGACCTTCTGCCCACAGACAGCGAGGCCGGCTCTGAAGACAGTGCCAACGGCAACCCAAGTGTCCAGCCTGGCCACTTGCTCACTAGGGATACCGGAAACACACTAACCACTCAGCAGGGAAATCTCACACACGGAGCACTAGGAAATGCCTACGTGCAAGGAGTGGCCGGGCCTGGGGGGAGAGGAATGCAACAGTTCGAGGCTGGTCGGAGGCAAGGAAGAGGCAGCAGGCAGGCCAAGAGCCGCCTCAGAGTCCAACAAATGACCAGGCAAGAAAAATTCACTCACTACCACAGACTACTCATGTACCGGGGATGGCAAAGTAGCACGGTGAGTTAACCTGCAGCCTGCAGCCCTGGAATCCCACATGGGTATTGATTCAAGTCCCGGCTGTACCACCTCTGATTCACCTCCCTGCTGACATACCTGGGAAAGGAGCGGAGGACAGCCTAGTCCTTAGGTCCTGGCACCTACGTGGGAATCCAGAAGAAGCCACGGGTTCGGGCCCGGCGGCATGGCCTAGCGGCTAAAGTCCTCGCCTTGAATGTCCCGGGATCCCATATGGGCGCCGGTTCTAATCCTGGCAGCTCCACTTCCCATCCAGCTCCCTGCTTGTGGCCTGGGAAAGCAGTTGAGGACGGCCCAATGCATTGAGACCCTGCACCTGCATGGGAGACCCGGAAGAGGTTCCTGGTTCCCTGCTTCGGATCGGCGCGCACCGGCCCGTTGCGGCTCACTTGGGGAGTGAAACATTGGACGGAAGATCTTCCTCTCTGTCTCTCCTCCTCTCTGTCTCTCCTCCTCTCTGTATATCTGACTTTGCAATAAAAATAAATAAATCTTTAAAAAGAAAAAAAAAGAGTCCAATGGTGTGGCCTAGCAGCTAAAGTCCTCGCCTTGAAAGCCCCGGGATCCCATATGGGCGCCGGTTCTAATCCCGGCAGCTCCACTTCCCATCCAGCTCCCTGCTTGTGGCCTGGGAAAGCAGTCAAGGACGACCCAAACCTTTGGGACCCTGTACCCGCGTGGGAGACCTGGAAGAGGTTCCAGGTTTCTGGCTTTGGATCGGCGCGCACCGGCCCATTGTGGCTCACTTGGGGAGTGAATCATCGGACGGAAGATCTTCTTCTCTGTCTCTCCTCCTCTCTGTATATCCGGCTTTCCAATAATAATAAAATTTAAAAAAAAAAAAAAGAAGCCACGGGTTCCAGCCCGGCCACTGTGGCCTTTTAGGGAGTGAACCAGTAGATGGAGGCTCTTTCTCTCTGCCTTTGTCTCGTTGCCTCTCAAATAAATAAAATATTTTTTAGAAATATTCACTTCTGGGCCCAGCGTTATAGCCTAGCAGCTAAAGTCCTCGCCTTGCAAGCCTGGGATCCTATATGCGCACGAGTTCTAATCCCAGCTGCTCCACTTCCCATCCAGCTCCCTGCTTGTGGCCTGGGAAAGCAGTTGAGGACGGCCCACAGCCTTGGGACCCTGCACCTGCGTGGGGGACCCAGAAGAAGCTCCTGGTTCCGGACTGCCCAGCCCCAGCTGATTCAGCTGAGGAGTAACCAGAGGATGGAGAATGTCTTTTTGTCTCTCCTAACTCTGCCTTTCAAATAAGAGCCGGCAAGTTGGTTCACATCAAAGAGCGCCTGCAGCAGTGTCGCCTCAAGGACTCCCAAGTCACCAGGAACACGCCTCCCATAAGCCAGGCAGGGGTAAGCATTCCTCCAGCCACTGATCCGGGGGGTGAACGGAAGAAGAATGAGAAGCATGTCACTGGCCATTCCTGACCTGGACAATGTGTGGAGTCGCCTCTTTTTCTCAGTCTAGGGCCATGGGTTCAAGTTTCAGCTGCACTCCCCAGGCCCACGTCCTGCTGCTGCACGCCCCGGCAGGCAGCAGGTGGCAGCCCCACTTGCCAGGGCCTTGCTACCCACAAGAGCGAGCCGCATTCCTCCAGCCTGAACCAATCCCAGCTGTTACGTGCACTTGGCTGTAATCTAGCAGATGGAAGGTATTTCTCTCAAATGAATTCATACATATGGAAAAAACCATAATACACAGTTGCAAGGTAGACATACCCACTAAAGTCCCTTGAACTTTAAGCAGACAGCACCAACTCCCAGACACGTCCTATACAGATCGCCCAAGCCTCAGTAAACATCACTGCCGTGACGGTGCAGTCATATGCCACCTCCGGAGTGCACTCCAAGGCTAGGGGAATGGAAGATGATGGCTCAGGAGCACCCACCTCAAAAAATAAATAAAATAAAAACCAAATCAGCTGTAATTCCACAGTTACTAGTCTGCATAGCCATGTGTCATGGTCGTTACATGAACCATAATCCTAAAGCGACTGCTCCGTCTCAGAGGGCCATCCAGGCCACTGTTTCTTTGGCGGGTGACAGGTGGCAGCGGGCCTGGGTGACCAGCTTCTCTCCAAGGCACAGGCATGGTGCTCCCTATGACCCCAACTCGGCAGGTGCTGCCGACTCCTGCACAAGACAATCCGTGGGGTATCACCTCTTCAGTTATTCCTAAACCAATGGACACATGGCCTCCAGAAGCCCAGGCGCCTCTGCCCTACTCCCGCAGCACCACGCGGCAGCAGGGAAAACCCTTTGTTCACAGGTACCATAAACCTGCAGTCTGGCAAGTGTTACACGCTTCCTTCGAATCAGCATACACAGCACAGGACAGACATCTGGCCAAGCAGGCAAGATGCCCACATCCACACTGGACTACTTGGGTTCGAGTCCCAGCTCAGGCTTTCCTCACTTCCCACTGATGCGGACGTTCAGAGGCAGCAGGGATGGATGAAGTCGCTGGGTTTGTCACCCTCGAGACACAAATGAGTTCCCGAGGCCTGCTTCTGGAACTGCCTTGCCTGGGACAGACACTGGGTGAGTGAACCAGAGAGCGCCCTCTCTCTCCGCCTCCTACACTGCCATTAGCTGTCCTGAGGGCGGGTAGGGGAATAACCATGGCGTCTACATGGGAAGAACAATAGGAATAGAGCCGTGCCGAGAGAGGAAAGACGAAGACTGCCCACATGGGACAAAAAACGATTTGTACATCTCCGTGTTGATTTAACTAGAGACACACAGAGAAAAAGACCTCTGATCTGGTACTTCCCCAACTGCAGGAACACCAGGCGTGGCCTGAGCCGCAGCACGCAGGGAGGCAGCGCTGCTGCCTCTGAGGTTTGCGGCAGCAGGTACCTGGGACCAGGAGCCTCAGCACCCTGGGGGGCTCCCTCGGAAGGGGTTCCAGTCACACCCACCAGGTGATCTCCCGAATCGCACAGTGGACACACGAGGCCTGGGATGGGCGGCTGAGAGACTTCAGTACCGTATGCAAGTACTGTGCTGCAGGAACCGGGACACAAGGAAGAGCGGGGAAGCATGCCCCAAAACAGAAAAAGAAGTGATTTTTTTCTTTTTGCACTTTTCTCATATTTTCTACAATAAAAGGTTATTTTTATACTCATTCACAAATCAGTATTATTTGCACATTTGGCTGCTGTGCACCCTTCAGAACACAAGTAACCTCAAGTGCCTCAGTTTCCCTGTTTGCAAAATAGGGATCACACTAGTACGCTCCCCAACAATCTGTGACAATACAGAACGTCTGTAATCATCCATTTTCTAAACAAACAGAAGTGCCAGGCACAGGAAGAACACTGCCAAGCGGAGCGTCGGCAAACAGCCCCAGGTGACATTTAGTATACACGGAGAAGTAGCTCATTCACGCTGAGACGCGTTCACCCATTGATCGCCTGCAGAGGACAGGCTGGTGTCGCGGCCAGAGGAGAGGTCTACAGAGGTGAACCTGGCTGGGGAACTGCTTGCAGTGTGACAGCGACATATATATATCTATCTCTCACAGGCTCAACTTCAGGGGCCCGGGGAAGCAGAGCTCGGCGGTGTCCACTCACTGCTCAGCCTTCCGTGGCGGGGTCCCTGACAACGACTGAGGGGGAGACGCTGCCTCTGCGCACACCCCCAGTCCATGGGGCTTGGTGGCCTCACCTTGCAGGAGAAAGTAGTCGGGAGCCGTGCGCTTCAGAGCAGCCTTGGCCTTCTCGCTGCTCCAGTCCACCTCCAGAGCCTCCTTCACGGGGCAGAAGATCACCTTCTGCGGGGAGACAGGTAGAGCGGCTTAGGGGTGACGCGCACTGGCTCCCATTCCGACAGCAGGACCTCCACGCCAGCTCTCAACAATTGCATCACAAGAGTGAGGAAACAGGTCCACCTGCAAAGCACCCACTACGTGCTGCCCCAGGCCCCAGGAAAACGGGAATACACAGCACAACTCCACATACATGGCTCCATTCTTGCTCTAGTTCTGACACAAGCAGGGAGCAAGAATTTATGATTAAAAATACTCTGGGCCTGCGCGATAGCGGCTAAAGTCCTCGCCTTGAACGCGCTGGGATCCTATATGGTTGCCGGTTCTAATCCCGGCAGCTCCACTTCCCATCCAGCTCCCTGCTTGTGGCCTGGGAAGGTGGTCGAGGACGGCCCAAAGCCTTGGGACCCTGCAATTGCGTGGGAGACCCAGAGGAATCTCCTGGCTTTGGATTAGCACAGATCCGCTGTTGCAGCCGCTTGGTGAGTTCATTCCCAGCTCCCATGGACTTAGCCACTAGGCCATTGCGCCAGGCCCGAAAGAACATTTTTTTTAAAATAAAGATAGGGGCCTGGAGTGATAGCATAGCGGTTAAAGTTCTCGCCTTGAAAGCCCCAGGATCCCATATGGGCGCCAGTTCTAATCCCGGCAGCTCCACTTCCCATCCAGCTCCCTGCTTGTGGCCTGGGAAAGCAGTCGAGGACGGCCCAATGCATTGGGACACTGCACCCGCGTGGGAGACCCGGAAGAGGTTCCAGGTTCCTGGCTTCGGATCGGCGCGCACCGGCCGTTGCGGCTCACTTGGGGAGTGAATCATCAGATGGAAGATCTTCCTCTCTGTCTCTCTTCCTCTCTGTATATCTGGCTGTAATAAAATGAATAAATCTTTAAAAAATAAATAAATAAAATATCTTACAAAAAAAAAAAAAAAAAGAATCTGTGCCTCTCCTCCCGCTGTGCCGCATACATACACAAATATCTTTAAAAAATCATTGTTGGGGGCTCGGCAGCGTGGCCTGGTGGCTAAGGTCCTCGCCTTGATCCCATATGACCGCTGGTTCTAATCCCGGCAGCTCCACTTCCTCTCTGTCTCTCCTCCTCTCAGTACATCTGACTTTGTAATAAAAATAAAATAAATCTTTAAAAAAAAAAAAATCATTGTTGGACTGTGGAAATTTCCAAATAATTTATGAGAACAGTATCAATTTCCCAAATTGGTCACCCACTATTTTAGGAACAGAGGTAAAATTAAATCTGCATTTCCTGGTCCATCATGAACAAACTTAGTGCTAATTCTGATTTTTTTTTTTTAAGATTTATTTATTTTTACTACAAAGTCGGATATACTGAAAGGAGGAGAGACAGAGAGGAAGATCTTCCATCCAGTGATTCACTCCCCAAGTGAGCACAACGGCCGGTGCTGTGCCGATCCGAAGCCGGGAACCAGGAACCTCCTCCAGGTCTCCCATGCAGGCATAGGGTCCCAAAGCATTGGGCTGTCCTCGACTGCTTTCCCAGGCCACAAGCAGGGAGCTGGACGGGAAGTGGAGCTGCCGGGACTAGAACCGGCGCCCATATGGGATCCCGGGGAATTTAAGGAGAAGACCTTAGCCACTAGGCCACGTCGCCGGGCCCAGTGCTAATCCTGAAGGCGCTGGTATGGGCAGTGCCCACCATGGGCACCCAGCTCCCCAGCTCCTAGGGAGAGGGAGCAGCAGAGGCAGCACTTCATCCCCACGGGCACGCACGACGCAGCCACGTGCGAACACTTCACAAGCTTCCGAGGGGCTGCCCTTGCGAGGTGCTCTCCCCACGTCTCCCTGCGCCTGGGGCAGGTCATTCCACCTCTCCTAACTTCTCAGGCACCTGCAAACTGAGATGAGAGTTCGACAGGCCTCCCTCCACCCACTATAGTGTCCTGTACACAGTAGGTATTTTCCAAGTCCTACAAAGAGCTGGCTGTTTGTGAAGGAAGCTTATCCTGCTTTTTCTGCCTGCACTGGTCTGGACTTTGCTGCTTGGCAAGCTTGCCCTTCAGGTGCCAACTCAAACACCACAGGGCCTAGGTGGCTCCACCCCCCAGCTCCACGCCATGCTCTGCTTTATCTGCTGCCCATCAGAGTCTATGTCAGGCTGCTGACCACGACCTGATTCTGCTGGGACTTGTCTCGTGACTTTTCCCGGGTGCCAAAGGAAGCAAACCAAGTTCAGGGCGTCCCACCCCGAGCGCCAGCCACTTTCCCACTGCTGTGCTTATCGCTTTCTAGCGTGTGTGCTAGAAAGGCCAGGCGTCTTCCCAGACGGTGTGAAAACCACAAGCTTTGTTTTTCCTCTGTTTCTTAATGTTTCTAATTTAGGAGCACAATGTGTACCATGAAGCCAAAACGGCTTTACAATATCTGGTTGAACCTAGGAAAAGGGGGAGGGGAGGGAACCCTAATCAGAAACCTGTCACAGGAAACAGGAAATGGCTGCTCTGCCACCCCCACCCTGCACTTGCAGAGCCTACCCTGACTATTCTGCACAATGAAAAGTCCCGTGGTAGCCTAGTGGCTAGATCCTCGCCTTGCACCCGACGGGATCCCACAGGGACACCACTTCATAACCCGGCTGCTCCACTTCCCATCCAGCTTCCTGCTTGTGGCCTGGGAAAGCAACAGAGGATGGCTCAAAGCCTTGGAACGCTGCACCCATATGGGAGACATGGAAGAGGCTCCTGGCTTCAGATTGGCTCAGCTTTGGTTGTTGCGTCCACTTGGGGAAAGAACCAGTGGACAGAAGACTTTTCTGTCTCTCCTTCTCTCTGTATATCTGCCCATGCAATAAAATAAATAAACCTTTTTTAAAAAAAAGGAGGGGGGACGCACATCAGGGCATTCTGCACTGGAAGAGAAGCCCTAGGGCTACAGAAGCTCAGAATGGAACAGAGCTGAGGCAGTAGCCAGCTCCTCACCATCTGGTGGAGGGTACAATGACAAGGCTGCCATGGGGCATTGTCACCAGGAATGCACTGAATGCGCGCAACCTTGAGGGACTGAGCTGCTCCACAGCTGACTAACAATGTCAGCTGGGGCATATTTTGATCCCTCCAAATTCGGCCCCCGAGAGGAAGGGGCCGTCCGGAGAGCGTGGTGGCAGTGGAGCCTGCAAGAGTGGTCCACTGAGGCCGCGCACATTCTCCTCAGAGCAAGCCAAAGTGGTTCCCGAGAGGGCCCCGGGCTTGAGGGGCGGGGTGGGCAGAGGAAGACCCAGCTGTGCAGATCTGGCAGCGCCCATCCTGGCTCCTGCATTTGGATGTGCCCAAGCAGGGCAAGTCCTTAAGCCTGGGAGGGCTTAAGCCATACAGGCCTTCACACCAAGGCCAAGTTCCACCCTCGTGAGAGGGCGTGATTCCTACACCGACAGGCCTACGAAGCTGCTTCTGCACTCCTCCCTCCCACCCCACCCCCACCCCCGCAAACTCACCAAAGCCAGTCAGATAAGCCTTACCGGAACCTCATAAAGGAAGGAAGGAAGGAAGGACAAAAAAAAGAAAGGAGCCAAGTTTTGGCCGAAATACCCATGTTCCCTGTGACCCTGTAAACAGACACTAAAATTAGAGCTTCGTCACATCTCTGCATCACACTCGCAGCTCCACGCGATTCCAACACAAATCCACACAGCATGGAGGGTGCCCCCCTCTGCGGCTCCTGCGGGTTTCTGGGGGTCTCGGCGCTCTTGGGAACCCCTCTCCGAGCAACTGCAAGGCCATGCTGTGACCAACACTCAACCACACAGCGTGGTAAGCCTGGCTTGGCACCCCGTTTTCCTCCTCACTGGACAAATCCAGCGCCGGCCACTCCGTTTCCTTTCCTGCGCTGGCCGACTGGGCTCCGACGGCGGCCGCCTCCCAGCTAACAGGACTTCCCTGGCCCACCCCCTGCTCCCTTCTCTAACATGAATTCAGTTACTGCCCCTCATCCTAAGACAAACCACCTTACAACATGAATGTCTGATGACAACTGCCCGAAGGGAAGGCTTTTCTTATTAAAATTACTCCATACAACCAGGTCAACAGTGGGGCCTCTGGTCAACAGCACGCAAACCAGCACTCCAAAAACGCTCATAGAAAAGCCTACACTGTTGGTTCTCTTACAAGCCACATCTGGCCAGGCCCTTCATGCCTCAGCAGTAACAGCTGGCGAGCACTTAGCAGCTGCCTCCCCACAAGCCAGGCCCGGCCCGTGTCCTCTGGCACCTGCCATGGCGACAGGCGAGCCTCAGGGCCCGAGCCCTGCCCTCCCACCCTCACAGGCTCCTACCTTTTTCACCATGGTGGTCTCTGACGGATCCAGTTTGGCTCTCTTGGTATCGGGTCTGTCTTCCAGGCCCTGGCTAACCTTGGCAACTTTAGTTTTCTCCCTAGAGGGTGACAAGGGGACTGAATCAGTAAATCGTGCCATTAAAATTTAAAAAAAAAAAAAAGAAGAAAGAAGGAAAGAAGGGAGGGAGGAAGAAATGAAAGAGAGAGAGAGAGAGAAAGAGCGAGCAAGCGAGCAGTACTACCCACAAAATAAGATGGCAAGCAAAGCTTTGGAGTCCTACAAACCTGGGTTCTAATGCCAGCTCTGAGAGCTGATAAGTCAGTTCCCAAACATCATAAACTGCCCAGCCTGTGGCCCAACACCTAGGAGTTTTCAATCAATCCAGTGATTCCTTTGTAAACATTCTCCTAGAGCTATAAAATAAACAGCCACACTTCATTCCTCATTGTGCCGTGAGCAGGTTACAATAAAATAATCGGTCCAGCTTTTTTTTTTTTTTAAGACTTACTTGTTTTTATCGGATAGTCAGATTTTACAGATAAAAAGACAGAGATCTTCTGTCCGCTGGTTCACTCCCCAAAGGGCCCAAGTGGCCAGAGCTAAGCTAGTCTGAAACCAGCAGACAGGAGCCAGGAGTTTCCTGAGGGTCTCCCATGTGGACAGAGTCCCAAAGCTTTGGGCCATCCTCTGCTGCTTCCCCAGGCCTCAGGCTGGATGGGAAGTGAAGCAGCCAAGACATGAACCAGAGCCCATATGGGACCCCAGTGCAAGCAAGGTGAGGGTGTAGCCACTAGGCTAAGATGCTGGGCCCTAGGCCACTTTTCATTATTATGACCTCCTTGTCCATCTTCAATGTACCCAAGATTGGTCCTCGGCCATAAACACGGGAGCATTAGCAGATACCCGGAATCTGTTTGTCCTTCCAATGCCACAGCTTCACTGGCAAGAAACAGGCGGCCCTGAGATCTTCAGTGTAATGCCCAACTGACCAGCAAAGTTCAGCTCTGAGTTCGAAGCTCCACCCCACCACGTAGGGCCTCGCTTTACTTCTCATTAGCAAGTGGGGGGAAGGTGCGGGGAGCTCCAGGAGCTGCAGCCAGAACACCAGCTTAGAGTTTTAAAATACTCCATCCCCTGCCACCTTTCATCCAGCAGCTGCAAGCCCCACACCGGCAGGCCCCGGCATGTGGGAGCTGCCAAGGTCTGCGGCCTCTGTGTTCTACAGCAGAGAGCCAGGGCTGTTTCCCCCAGGGCAGTCACTGGACCTGGGAGCATTGCCTAGGGAGCCTCGGGCTGACTGGGCCACAGAGACAGCCCGTCTCACCCTTTGGTACAGTTTTGACTACCTTTCAACCTGAACACATGTCCACCCAGGCTGGGGAACCCAGGTGTACAAACCCAGCAAGCCTTCCCAAGGCAGATGTGCCTCGGTACCAAGCCCAGACTCTCAGACTCTCCTTCTACAAGTCTGCTTGCTTTAGAATCAGATGAGCCAGGGGCCGCATGTCACACAGCCCGGAACCTCAGGCGGTGTGAGCTGACTTCAGCATCCCCGCCGAATGATTTCCTTCAAGGGTTCCTTTCCCTACCAGTAAACAGAACTAACTTCTGAAAATGGTCTCCCAGCACTTACTCCACAAACTCATGCTCCCCAAGGTTGGCAAATGTGTATCCGTGGTAGCCGAAAACATCTCCTGTGAAGAACTTGATGCTGTTTTTGTGACAGATCTGGTCCACTTTAACAATGACATCCCGGGAGCAGCAGGTCAGACACACCTGCAGAGAGAGCAGGGGAGGTCGGCGTGAGCTCCGGGGTCACGCCACGCGTGGGTCGGCCCCGCCGTCCACGCACCTCCTAACGAGCAGGCATACCCTCTCCGGGCATGTTGAAAGCCAGCTCCAAACTGGCACAAGTTCTCTGAGCCCAAGGATAGAAGATGACAGAAGAAAAGTTGCAGGTTTCACTATGTGGAAAATGTAAATTACAAGACTGTCACTTTCTGCAATCAAAACAAAGATGTGCCTAGCCAGGAAGCCAAGCACTGCAGGAGCCTGCTCCTCCAAACCTGTGAGCCTAGATAAAGCACATTCCACACTTCCACGAGAAACACAGCAGTAACCTAATAAGCTATCTCTGAATTCTTAAACCTATTAAAATCCACACTTGATCTTAGCCAAAAGGCTGAGAAGCCATTAAATCTGTTAAAATCCAAATGAGCTAGAGTGAAAGGCAAGGCTGGCTGCCGCTCTTGTTTACACTGAGCCGAAGGTCATCTCTCAACCCGAGGACGCCTCTCCCCTTTAGTCTAATACGTTGAGATCAGAAAATCCTGCTGAGACCTTTTCCAGATCTCCGCAGCAAACTACCTCAATTGACGGACACAGGAAGGCTTATGGACCAGGTGAACTTTCCTGAGAGCGGGATCCGCAGGGCGGCTCGGGCGCCCAGGTTGTCCCAGCAGGGCTGAGGAACTGGAAATGGCAAAGCTAATGGGCACTCTCAGAGGATCGGGCTGAGAGACAACTTCCACCCAGCAGCGTTTCCCCGGACAAGCGAGGTCCTGGGCGAGGTCCTCTGCTGCGGTGGAAGCAGCTCACTCAGAGGATGCAGCCTCACGGAAACGGCAAGAAAGCCACAGGGGAACCCACAGTACAACAGCCCCATGGGGTCAAGACACCCCCAACCTGGCTCATGAAGCCACCAGCATTACACGACCAACTGGCCGTGGCTTCAGACGTAACAAAGCCTCTTCCAATCCTCTAAGTTCAAGGGAGCCCTTGAAGTGCCCAATGTGGCTGCCACAGACAAGGAAGTCAGGACACCACCCCAGTGGTACCCGAGGTTACAAAGGACACCCTCACAGGTGATGCCCAGTCTACACTGTATCTGAATAAATGTGAACGAGAAATCTACCTATACAAGCCACTCTACTCCAATTCCAACCACTCACCTGACTGGTCTGCCATCTGGAACCAAGGCGCTCACAACCGCGCCAGTCAGCCAAGATCTGGTAAGCTTTCCCAGTGCACAGAAAACCACGTGGCCGACACACACTTAAAACTGCACCTGTCGGGCTTGGCAGCGTGGCCTAGTGGCTAAGGTCCTCGCCTTGATCCCATATGGCCGCTGGTTCTGATCCCGGCAGCTCCACTTCCTCTCTGTCTCTCCTCCTCTCAGTATATCTGACTTTGTAATAAAAATAAAAATAAATCTTTAAAAAAAAAAAAAAAGAAAAAAAAACAAAACAAAAAAAACTGCACCTGTCTTTTCACTTCTGCACAGACCTGGTCGTGAAACCCAACGAGGACTACAGTGAGTCTATCTAACCATGGCAACGTGGTCCCGGTGGCTGTAAAACAGACGGGCAGATCGACGCAGACCAGGATCAGGTGTGCTCTTGCTCAAGACAAAACAAATCTGTAGTTTGATTTTTTCTAACCCAAAATATGCCTCTACCAGCTAAAGTTATCACCAACTCAAGAAGCACCAGGGAGAAAACATTTGCAATTAGATGCATCGCCGCTCTGTGCAAAGATCCTGGAAGGAAGGCAAACGCCAGTGCGCAGAGACGGTCTGGGGCCGGATGCCCGGGCAAGCAGCCAGCAGCCAGCGCTGGGCACAGGCGGCTCCAGCAGGCCCAACAGACGGCCCTGCCTCGGGGCACATCGCAAGCCAAGAGACGAGCCGCCTACAGTGGCGCCTGGGGAAAAGCTCAGAACCCAGGCAGAGAACGCTCCCTGACCCCCAGGGAAACTCACGGCGTCAAACTGGCTGAAGAAAGACTCGGGTTTCTTCTCCAGCTCCTCGGTGTCCACCTTCACTTCCACCATCGGGTTGAGATTCTGAGCCCGCTCCAAGGAGGCTTCGGCTCTATTCCGGCCAACGGACCCACTCCGAATCAGGAACTGTGCTCCAGGATCCTCCGGAGAGACCTAGGGGGCATTTCATGTTTTTCTTAATCCTTTACTTTTCCTGGAAAACCATCTCAAAGCCAATAATGTGCCTGATTACCTAACTGGGATGCTAGCTCCCGTGACAATGTACCTAAGGCACACTCCCTACTCTCACCCCCCACCCCACAGAAGGACACTGGGGAGTAGGATGCAGCACTGTGGCACAGCAGGCAGCGCCACCACCTGCTGCACCTCCAATCCAGCTCCCTGCCAATGCATCTGCTGGGAGAGCAACCAGAGATGGCTCCAGCAGGAGAGGCCGATGCAGCTCCCGCCTTGGACCTGACCCAATCCTAACTGTTCTGGCCATTTGAAGAGTGATCCAGGGCCCGGTGGCATGGCCTAACGGCTAAAGCCCTCACCTTGAATGCCCCGGGATCCCATATGGGCGCCGGTTCTAATCCCGGCAGCTCCACTTCCCATCCAGCTCCCTGCTTGTGGCCTGGGAAAGCAGTCGAGGACAGCCCAATGCTTTGGGACACTGCACCCGCGTGGGAGACCTGGAAGAGGTCCCTGGTTCCCGGCTTCAGATCGGCGCGCACCGGCCCGTTGCGGCTCACTTGGGGAGTGAATCACTGGACGGAAGATTTTCCTCTCTGTCTCTCCTCCTCTCTGTAATATCTGACTTTGTAATAAAATAAATAAATCTTTAAAAAAAAAAAGAGTGATCCAGTGGACAGAAGCTGGCTCTCTACATATGTGTAGCTCTGTCTTTCAAATAATAAAGACAAAATCTTGAAAACATTTAAAAAATTTTAAGACACTTGACTTGAATTTTCTTCCAGGCTACTGATGGTTGAACAGCGCCCCCTTGTGTTTATAAAGACAAACAGGCACATCCTCAACTGCTTACAAATGGTAGGACCTGAGGAGGCACCGACCACGGGGGAACCAGGCACCCAGCACGTGGGGAAACCAGAAGACACCCGACTCCTGCAGCTGCATGTGCATGGGCCACCCCGGGGAACACCCACTCCTGTGTGCCCCAGCTGGAATCCAGGTGCTGCTCTCAATTTTAGCTTCCTGCTCCTGGGCACCCTGACGAGTAGCAGGGGATGGATCAAGTACTCTGGAATGTGCCACTCCCACAGAAAACCTAGCCTGACTTCCAGGCTGGCTTCGACCTGGCCCAGGTACAGAGCTGTGGGCACAGATATAATTTAAAAAAGAAAGAATGTTAGCGGTGAAGGTGACACAACGCCCACAGGAAACTCAGCCTTCCCAGTCAGTTACTTCGGATTTTTCTTTTTTAGGCTTTATTTTGGTTTTGATGCTGTTCACATAGTCAACAAAAATGCAGGCCCAGGAGGACCATCAAACAGGGTGGGGAGGGCCAAGGTACGGGGGAGGCTGGAGGCACATACTTCCAGTTTTCCTTGTCTTCTCTTTTCTGCCCAGGAGATTTTTAGGCATACATGATAAGACCACTTCCTCATACTTTTCCCAAGCACGATCCCGTTTTCCGTCCCTGGGAGCTCGTCTGCCCGGTCCCAGCACACAGCAAGCACGCAGCGTGCCCGGCTCCCGCTGAGGAGGCGACACGACCCGCACCTGCTCGTGGTCCAGCATGGTCAGTCCCTTCACTCCTGCCAGGATGAGGTTTTTGGCGATTTCAGCCCCAAGGCCTTTCATGCCGACGAGGAGCACCCGGGAGGCCCGCAGCCTGTGGGGCAGACAAGGGAACCAGGTGAGAGCCAGGCGGCCTGCTGGGCCACCAGAGAACAAGCCAAGGAGAGGATGTGGGCTCCGCCTGGATGCACTCAAGTGTCAACACCTCCGGGCCGTCCTGCACTGCCTCCCCAGGCCCCAAGCACAGAGCTGGAGGGGAAGCGGACAAGATGGGACAAGAATCAGCACCTACATGGGATCCTGGCGCTTGCAAGGAGAGGACTTTAACCACTAGGTTACTGTGCCAGGCCCTTAAATAAAATCTTTCCAAGGAAACTGTTGGATTCGCTGACCACCTGTGAAGGAACAAATCGGGTCTCTGGAGGCCGTGGGCTCATACGTCTGAGAAAGGGGCGCTCTGCGAGTTAAGAGAGCCCTCACCCCATTCCTGCTCAGGGAACCATCCGTGAAGGAACAAATCAGCCAAGTATAGAAAAAATATAGATGGCCTTCATTCAAAGAAAGCCCTTACACAGGCCTTTCTTCCCTGTGGAGCCGACACAGACACGGAGGAAGGAGCTACAGAGGAACAGGAACAGGCGAGGAAAGAAACGTGCAGGGGTTTTCAACTCCTCTTGACACGGATGCCAAAAGCAGGTGTCGCTTCGGTCCTTATTTGGTGAGGAATGCTGGCTTGTGTCCCTCATTGGCTCAGCAGTGGCTCCACTGCCTCGAGGGCGCTGGGTTTCCGCTGTCCCTTCTGGGTTTCAATTGGAGGCCTGAGTGACAGACAGGTTGGAAGCAGGCTCTGCCCTCTTCCCATAGCCACGGCAACCATCAGGGCCCACACCAAGAATGAGGTGACTGCAGAGGCCTGTCCAGGAGTGAGAGGCTGGGAGGGCGGAGGGGCGTGGAAGGAGTGAAGATCTCAGGAGACACAGGTCACAGCTCGCTGGCAGTACCAGAACGGGGCAAATCTTGCAAGCCTTGGGAAAGGGGAAGCAGGAAGTGGCGCAGGGTACAAGAAGGGATGTTGGAAACACTTCTCCCCCTCGGCAGGGCCCTGGGGCCAGCCTCCTGCAGCTTCACCAGGGCCCCCAGTGGGCACTTCCTGCCTGTATTACTGACATCCTGAGGTAGCAGTTCCCTTTAGGAACTGCCTTACACAACTCAAGGGGACACAAAACTTGCACAACACTAAGCTCACAGCAGCCCCGGCGAACCACTCAGCCCCACTTGCATAACCGCCGGCCACACCACTTCTCAACTAAAAAACAACCCCAGCCTCGCCCCTTGTCTCACTGCTTCCATTCCTGGTCCCCACAAGCCCTGGCCCCCGTCTCCACCGGACCTTACCACATCAGCCAGGTGCCGGCATGGCGCATTAGCGGGTTCAGCTGCTGCCTGTGAAGCCGACATCACACACAGTGTGCCAACCCGGCCTGGCTGCTCTGCTTCGGGTCCCGTTTCCTGCTGGCGCACGTGGAAAGCAGCAGACGGGCTGGCTGCGAGGTCCCTGCCTGCCGTGCTCTGGGTTTCAGCCTGGCCCAGCAATGACCGTTGCAGCCACTTGGGGAAAGAGCCAGCAGATGGACGATTCTCTCTCTGCTTTCAGCTATTTGCTTGCCCCGTCCCTTCGCAGCTGCACTATGTGTCCCTTCCGCTCCAGGAAAGGCTTCCGGTCCTGACTTTGGTGCCAATTCTTCAATGTTCCTCTGCCAACCCAAGGCATATCGGCTCCTAGGCAGCCAACAGCATAGCAACAGCCACTGGCCACCTCGGGGAAGATGAGAGGACCCAACTTTGCGGGCTGTCATGAAGATGAAACAAATCAAGGTTTGTAGAGCAGCTGGAGCAGCGCCTGGCACGTGAGTGCTACTGAGGCAACAACTCAGGCTGGTCTCGTGTAAGAGAACGCTCCAGTGCGCAAACAGCACCCTGGAGAGAGGGTTATCACACCTTAGCCTCTGCGACCTTGCAAACACCGAAATGAACCAACCCTCAGACACCCAGATCAAATGAGTGTTTCCATAATTTCCTGTCACCGCAAGGAAATCTGGGACGCCAAAGTTAAATGGGTGCCAAGGTCACGTAGCTGATCTTACTGCACAGGCGCTAACACAAGGCTCCAGGCCACACAGCTGTGCTGCAGCAAGAATCTAAATAAAAGAGTGCACGACACAGTGGCAGAGACTAATTCCCCCACCGGCAGCGCTGGGATCCCATCTGGGCGCTGGTTTCTATCTCCGCTGCTCCACTTCCCATCCAGACCCTGCCTCTGGCCTGGGAAAGCAGTCAAGGACGGCCCAAACCCTTGGGACCCTGGACCCGTGTGGGAGACCTGGAAGAGACTCCTGGCTTCTGATCGGCTCAGTTCCAGCCTTTGCCACCATCTGGGGTCATTGTGAACCAGCAAATGGAAGAACTCTCTGTCTCTCCTTTTTAAAACCTGCCTTTCAAATATAAATAATTCGGCCTGGCGCGGTAGCATAATGGTTAAAGTCCTTGCCTTGAACACGCCAGAATCCCATATGGGCACCGATTCTAATCCCAGCGGCCCTGCTTCCCGTCCAGCTCCCTGCTTGTGGCCTGGGAAAGTAGTCAAGGAAGGGCCAAAGCCTTGGGACCCTGCACCCACATGGGAGACCCAGAGGAGCGTCTGGCTCCTGGCTTCGGATTGGGACAGCACTGGCCGTTGTGGTCACTTGGGGAGTCAACCATGGGACGGAAGATCTCTCTGTCTCTTCTCCTACATATATATCTAACTTTGCAATAAAAATAAATAAATCTTTAAAAATAAAGTCCTTGGGACCGGTGCCGTGGCCTAGAGGCTAAAGTCCTCGCCTTGAACGTGCCGGGATCCCATATAGGCGCCGGTTCTAATCCCAGCAGCTCCACTTCCCATCCAGCTCCCTGCTTGGGGCCTGGGAGAGCAGTCAAGGACAGCCCAATGCTTTGGGACCCTGCACCCGCGTGGGAGACTCAGAAGAGGTTCCTGGTTCCCAGCTTCAGATCAGCGCAGCACCGGCCGTTGCAGAATCATCGGACGGAAGATCTTCCCCTCTGTCTCTCCTCCTCTCTGTATATCTGACTTTGTAATAAAATAAATAAATCTTTAAAAAAAACATAAAATAAAAATGAAGTCCCTGTCTTGCACATGCCGGGATCCCATATGGGCCACCGTATAGGATCTAATCCCCATGGCCCTGCTTCCCATGTACCTCCTTGCATGTGGCCTGGGAAAGCAGTCGAGGACAACCCAAAGCCTTGGGACCCTGCGCCTGCGTGGCAGACCCAGAAGCTCCCCGGCTCCTGGCTTCGGATCAGTTCAGCTGCAGCCACTTGCAAAGTGAACCAGTGGAGGAAAGATCTTTCAATCTGTAAACCTACCTTTCCAATAAAAACAGATAAACACATACATATATCAAAGCTGCCAACTCCCCTTCCTGGCTTCCTCTTCTTCCAAGTCGGTAAGAGCACTCCCAGCATTCTGCATTCACTGCGCCCTAGGCCCAGGTTCCGCCAGATGGCTTGTGGGCCCCTGGCCCTCCCCTCAGGTCCTGGGCCCCCTGGCACCTCCCGGGGGGGGCCTTCACCAGGCCGCCCCATCACAACAGCGCCCTTCTCTCTCCAGTTTCCACGGAGCTGCAGGTTGTGTTCCGTTTTCTCCCAAGCACTTGCACGACCCAGACATGACACGCCTTCCCCAATACCCAACCCCTCCAAACCCTCCTTTTCCAGGGGGGCTCTGGGCAACCTCTTCCGGTACCCCCAGACCACCTCTTCACCCCCGCCCCCCTAGACTCCGCCATCCTTTACTCTCTACAGGCCCACTGGAGGGAACTTGCTCAGAAACTCCTGGAAAGCCTCATTCTTCCAGCGGACCCGCCCCCTTCGAGGGGGTAAACTCAACGCTCCACGAGTCTCTCAGCATCCAGTTTGCACCAAGGAGAAATGAATGAATGACCCATGCCTCCCCGCGCCCCCACATCATTCATTCCAAGCACCTTGATGCCTTCCCAGCCCCCCCCAAACCTCCCCTCACCCGAACCGCGCCGTCACTCCTTCCGGGCGTCCGGGCCCTGAAGTGGAATCTTCAGGCGACTCCCCCAGGCCGCCAGGAGAGGCCTGTCCACCCCAACCCGCCCCCTCCGCGCCACCAAGGCGGCGTCTCCAGCCCCACGCGGCCCTGACCGTTTCTGCGCCTCCAGGCCCCAGAGGCGGATCTGTCGGTCATACTGCGCGGCCTCCTCCTCGCTGATGCCGCCGCCCGCTTCCTCCTTCTCAACCATGGCGCTGCCTGCGCTACGATCCCACCAACAGCCAGCCGGCCCAGCGCGCCGCCAACCGCCCAACGCGAGGGCTGCGTCTGCGCCTGCGCCGAGGCGCCGCGCCTGCGCACTGGCTCCCCGAGAGCCTCGGGGACCCGCCGGACAGGGCATGTATCTGTGGGTCACGTGACAGATGCTCCAGCCAATCCTGGATGAAAACATGGCGCTCTCCGCGGGCGATGGCCGCGTGGCCATGGAGGAGGCCTTTCGGTTCTGGGTGTATTGACGAGCGCGTCTGCGGAGTCTCTGGCTTGGGAGGGAGAAGCCAATGAAATAATTAAGTAGGGAGAAAAATGCTGTCTTCGTGAAATTTACCAGGAAAAATAACAGACTTGGGCCCGGCGCGGCTAAAGTCCTCTTCTTGAAGGTGCCTGGGATCCCATACGGTCGCCGGTTCTAATCCCGGCGGCCCGGCTTCCCATCCAGCTCCCTGCCTGTGGCCTGGGAAATTAGTCGAGGACGGCCCAAAGCCTTGGGACGCTATACCTGTTTGGGAGACCTGGAAGAATTCTTGGCTCCTGGCTCCTCATCGGCGCAGCCCTGGCAGTTGCGGTCATTTGGGGAGTGAATAATCGGACGAAAGATCCTACTCTCTGTCTCTCCTCCTCTCTGTATATCTGCCTTTCCAATAAAAATAAATAAAACTTAAAAAAAAAATCAGCCTCCTCGAGGGTCAGAGCGAGCAGTGGACAGATACCCAGGTGCACATGGAGGATATGGCAGTCCATCGGAACCTGCAGAGGACACCTGGTACCACAAGAGAGGACAGCAAAAATCAATCAAATACCCCAGCCATGTATTGGCAATGCAAATCTGGGGAAACGGAGACTCTAAGGTGGACTATGGGTTCTGCAGCAGTTTCCTCATGCTTGGAATGGCGAGGTTGGCAGCAATTCAGAACTGTTGAATTATCAAAACCACTTGAGCAGTGCCCTCAGAGCATGCCTCCAATTGGGGACCTGGGATGCATGGGAAGCTCGGTGGGGCTTCTCATTTTATCTCCCTCCTTACCCCAGATACAGAAAATAATATTAGTAATAATGTGGAAACGATAGCTTTACCCACTTTCCTGTAGCCCTGGACCTTTTGTGCCCTAATCAACTATGTAAAGATTATCAAAATAAAATAATTAACAAAATTAATAATATAAATCTTTTTAAACAATAGTTTATAGGGCTCGGCGGCGTGACCTAGCGGCTAAAGCCCTCGCCTTGAAAGCCCCGGGATCCCATATGGCCACCGGTTCTAATCCCGGCAGCTCCACTTCCCATCCAGCTCCCTGCTTGTGGCCTGGGAAAGCAGCTGAGGACAGCCCAATGCATTAGGACACTGCACCCGCGAGGGAGACCCGGAAGAGGTTCCAGGTTCCCGGCTTCAGATCGGCGCACACTGGCCGTTGCGGCTCACTTGGGGAGTGAATCATTGGACGGAAGATCTTCCTCTCTGTCTCTCCTCCCCTCTGTATATCTGGCTGTAATAAAATGAATAAATCTTTAAAAAAAATAATCAATTTGAGAAACAGAGCGACAGGGAGAGATCATTTCTGGTTTTCTCCTCAAACAGCCAAATGGGGCCCAATGTGATGCTCGATTAGGTAATACTCTGCCTTGCAAGCGCCAGGATTCCATGTAGACATCAGTTTGTGTCCCAGCTGCCCCACTTCTTATCCAGTGAATGCCCGTGCCCTGGGAAAGCAGCAGAGGATGGCCCAAAACCTTGAGTCCTGCACCCCTGTGGGAAATCTAGAAAAAGTGCCTCGTTCCTGCCTTTGGAAACCAGAGCTCAGTTGTGGCCACTTCGGGATTGACCAGCAGACAGGAGATCTTTCTCTCTGTCTCTCTTTCCTCTGTAAATCTCACTTTCCAATGAAAATAAATGTTTAATACAAAACAGCAGGGGCTTGGCGGCGTGGCCTAGTGGCTAAGGTCCTCGCCTTGATCCCATATGGCCGCTGGTTCTAGTCCTGGCAGCTCCACTTCCTCTCTGTCTCTCCTCCTCTCAGTGTATTTGACTTTGTAATAAAAATAAAATAAATTTTTAAAAAATATATATATACATAAACTGTATTTGATATGTCAGTGCATCTGCCAATGGGTACTTGGGGTATAGCCACTTGTGGACTGTGGTGAATAAGACTGCATACAAACGTATTTGCAAAATCTTTTACAAATATACCAAAGGGGGTCCAGTGTGATAGCCTAGTGACTAAAGTCCTCACCTTGTATGCACCGGTATTTTGTATGGGCGCCGGTTCAAGTCCCAGCTGCCCTTCTTCCCATCCAGCTCCCTGAGAAAGCAGACAAGGACGGCACAAATCCTTGGGACCCTGCACCTGCGTGAGAGACCCGGAAGAAGCTCCTGGCTCCTGGCTTTGGATCGGCTTAGCTCCAATCATTGTGGCCACTCGGGGAGTAAATCAGCAGATGGAAGATCTTTCTGTTTTCTCTCTGTCTCTCGTTCTCTCTGTAAATCTCACTTTCCAATGAAATAAAGAAGATATATATATATATATATATATACATACATATGGTTTTTAGTAACAGCTAATTAGCATCCTGGCCAAGTTAAGACTATAAGCGAAGAAAGGTGAGGAGCAACTCTGGTCCCCGGGTTGAGGAAGACCACATCATCCCCACCGTCCCTGCGCCGGCTCTGCTCCTATGCGCCTGCACCGGCACAGTAGCGTCCCGCAGGGACCTTGCCAGGCCCTCCCTCTCCTGCACAACCTTTGATTAATTGCTGTGCAGGGGAGCAGAGACTTTGGGATTTTCACAAAATGTTCCCCAGCTGATTCTAAAAGGTAGCCAGGGGATGGACCATTTAGATTAGTGATGAAGGCACTAGTGACCCACACTGCAGTCTCTGGAATCCAGCTGCTTGCTAAGAGACCCACGGAGGCCAGCTACCATGGCTTAGGCAAGGGCTCCCTACCTCACCCATGGGATTCCTGGAGGGAATTCTTGAAGCCTGATTTCAACCTGCCTCGCCCCTGGCCGTTATGGACAGCTGGGAAATGAACCAACAGACAGGAGCTATCTATCTACCAACCTACCTATCACCTATTTTATCTCTTAAATAAATAAAATTAACTAATAAATTAATAATGAAATTAAAATCTGTGCTTGGCTTTCAGTTATAAGATCAAAAGTGGGGCCCGGCACTGTGGCCTAGCAGCTAAAGTCCTCGACTTGAAAGCACCATAGGGGCACCGGTTCTAATCCCTGCAGCCCCACTTCCCATCCCTTGCTTATGGCCTGGGAAAGCAGTCCAGGACGACCCAAAGCCTTGAGACCTGCACCCACATGGGAGACGCAGAAGAGACTCCTGGCTCCTGGCTTCAGCTCGGGGCAGCAACGGCTGTTGTGGTCATTTGGGGAGTGAACCATCAGATGAAAGATCTTCCCCTTTGTCTCTCCTCCTCTCTGTATAGCTGACTTTGCAATCAAAATAAATAAATCTTTTTTAAAAAAAAGATGAAAGAAAGGAGGAATGGAGGGAGGGAGGGAGGAAATATAACAAATGAAACAATGAACAGTAATGCCCATAGCAACTCCATGCTCAATAGGCACAGCCAACCCTGCCGCCAGCAACCGACGACCGGTCTGCCCATCGCACAGCTATTGCTCAGCCACAGAACATAGTTTCACAGGTGGCCCAGGACACACTTTGGCACGACTAACGAGCCAGACATGAAAGCATAAATATTGTATGAGGTCTGTGATGAAACATCAAAATAAATAAATAAATAAAATATCCAAATGAGTGGCCCCACTACAATAGCTCAACTGGCTAATCCTCTACCTCTAAATACTGAGATCCCATAGAGGCGCCAGTTCGTGTCCCACCTGCTCCACTTCCCATCCAGCTCCCTGCTTATGGCATGGAAAGGCAGTGGAAGATGTCTCAAGTCCTTGGGACCCTGCACCATGTCAGAGACCTGGATGAAGCTCCTTTCCCCTGGCTTCAAATCGTCTCAGCTCCAGAGGTTTCAGCAATTTTCAGAGTAAACCAGCAGATGAAAGATGTTTATCTATTTCTCATTTCTGCCTTTATAGATATATATGAAGAAAACGAAGGTGTTCTTGGCATCACAGAGCGAATGCTCTAGAAACCATTGACTTGTGTCTTGTCACATGATTGTTATATGAAACTTAGCTTGATTTAAAGAAAAAAAATATTGGCCTGCAGGTTATTTGTGCCTGCTTCCTCTGTTCTCAGCAGTGAGAGGGCCGACTGCACAGGGATGGACCCAAGGTAGCTCTGTGACAAGCCAAGCCAAGGAGACTTTAGCCCATGGTCCTGCTGTTGATGCTGATGACCTACCGACCAGCAGGTGGCACTCAGTTTGGGTCCCGGAAGCATGGCAAGCACAGACTCACCACTCCCCTTGCCCATGCCTTACCCTACGACCATCTTCATCTGTGTTCTTTGTTTTTATATTTTCATTTACTATTTTTTAAAGATTTATTTATTTTTATTGGAAAGGCAGATATACAGAGAGGAGGAGAGACAGAGAGCAAGATCTTCTGTCTGATGGTTCACTCCCCAAGTGAGCCGCAACGGCTGGAGCTGAGCCAATCCAAAGCCAGGAGCCAGGGGCTCTTCCGGGTCTCCCACATGGATGCAGGGTCCCAAGGCTTTGGGCCATCCTCCACTGCTTTCCCAGGCCACACGCAAGGAGCTGGATGGCAAGTGGGGCTGCCATGATTAGAACCTGTGTCCATATGGGATCCCGGGGCGTGTAAGGTGAGGACCTTAACCACTACACTATTGCACTGGGCAATTGTGTATTGCATCTGTGTCCTTTGTAATAAGGACACTATTACATCTGTGTCCTTTGTAATAAGCTGTTCAACATCAAGCAGAAGCAGGAGGAGTCGTAGACCAGGTCCACTCATCCATGTGTGAGACCGGATGGAGCTCCAGAGTTCAGGGCTCAAGCCTGGCCCAGCCCAGCCACTGCAGCCATCCGCGGAGTGAACCAGTGAGAGGAAACTCTCTCTCTGTAACTCTGCCTTGCAAAGAAATAAATGAAGCCGGAGCCAGTGCAGTGGTGTAGCAGCTATGGCACCAGCAGCTATGCCATCAGCATTCCTTATGGGTGCTGGTTTGAATCCTGGCTGCTCCACTTGCCATCCAACCTCCTGTTTATGGCCTGGGAAAGTGGCAGAAGATGACTCCACATGGGATACCTGGAAGGAGCTCCTGGCGCTTTGTTATGTTTAGCCAATCTCCAGCCATTGTGTCCAATGGGGAGTGAACCAGTGGATAGAAGTACTCTCTCTGTCTTTCCTTCTCTCCTTGTGTAAATCCACCTTCCAAAAAATTAATAATTTTTTTGAATTAATACTTGTTTAAAAGTAATATTAGGGCTCGGCACAGTAGCCTGGTAGCTAAAATTCTCGCCTTGCACGCACCGGGATCCCATATGGGCCACCAGTTCTAATCCTGATGGCCCCACTTGAAGTCCTCGTCTTGAATGCGCCGGGATTCCATATGGGGGCCAGTTCTAATCCCGGCAGCCCCGTTTCCATCTGGCTCCCTGTCTGTGGCCTGGGAAAGCAGTCAGGGACAGTCTAAAGCCTTGGGTTCCTGCATCCACATGGGAGACCAGAAAGAAGCTCCTGGCTTTGGATTGGCTAGCTCTGGCCATTGCGGCCACTTGGGGAGTGAGTCATCGGACAGAGAATCTTCCTCTCTGTCTCTCCTCCTCTTTGTATATCTGACTTTGCAATAAAAATAAATAGATCTTTAAGAACAAAGATTTATGGGTGTCTCTCTCCCGTTTCGAGAGGCACCCCACCTCCCAGCTTTCTCTCTGGAGGTACTTTCCTGTTCCCTCCCCCTTCCCTCCTCACCTGGTCCCTTTGCAAATAAACTTTTCTGTCTGCAACAGATTCCTGGCTTTTTATTTCTATACTGAACTGAGGAAAGAAACCACCCCACCAGGCATTTCTGGGAACAGTGTCCTGCCCACACAGCCAGCATCCCTTCTGGGCCCTGGTTCGTGTCCCAGCTGCTGCACTTCCAATCCTGCTCCCTGCCTATGTGCTGGGAGAGCAGTAGCAGATGGCTCAAGACCTTGAGCCCCCGCACCCACGTGGGAGACACGCAGGAAGCTTGTGGTTTTGGATCCACATCTGCCTCTCAACTGAAAATGAGCCATTTAGCTCTATATGTTCAAGGATTCTATTTTTGGTATGTAAATCACATCTCAATAAAACTGTTACCTAAAAATAAAATTAAAAAAAAGATTTATTTTATTTGAAAGGAAGAATTAGCTGGACCAAGTCTCCTAGTCAAAGACCAGAAACCCCAACCAGTTTTCCTAAAAGGATGACGAAGAGGCAAGCACTCGGGCTATGACCCGCTGCCTCCCAGGCAGCAGGGAGCTGGACTGGAACAGTGTAGCCAAGAATTGAACCAGAACTCCAATAGGAGATTCTGGTATTTAAGTGGCCACTTAACTTGCTGTGTCACAATGCCGGCTCCAGTCCTATTATTTAGTAGCTGTCAGTAAGTTGCTCATGAAAACAGCCTTCATTATTAACCTTATATTGTGGGACCTGTTAGCCTGCTTTCTCCGTATCTTGTAGTGTCCTCTACAGAAAATCGCTTTCATTTCTGTCAGCATTTCCCAGAATGTCCTCTAGAGGGCGGCATCATCCCCCCGAGAACCAGAAGAAAAATGATTTTCTATCCCAGCCGGGACCATTGGCTCTTAGTTCCTGGGGACATCCAGGCTTCCTTTCGCAAGAGTAGGGGACAGCAACTGGGTGTACATTTTGCAGCTTCCCCCACAAAGACGTGCTTCTCTTTGCATTGCTATCTTGTCCCCTGTGTTTCTGCAGAGGTTGGTGATTGGAGGCCCTCACATTTTTTTTTAAGATGCATTTAGCTAATTAAAAGAGTTACACACTGGCTCAGCGCCGTAGCCTAGTGGCTAAAGTCCTCGCCTTGAAAGCACCGGGATCCCATACGGTTGCTGGTTCTAATCCTGTTGGCCCCACTTCCCATCTAGCTCCCTATGTGTGGCCTGAGAAAAGTCAAGGTTGTTCCAAGACATTGTGACACTATACCGGCATGGGAGGCCCAGAAGAGGCTCCTGGTTCCTGGCTTTAGATTGGCTCAGTTCTGGTCGCTGTGGCTGCTTGGGGCAGGGGGAGTGAACCATCAGATGGAAGATCTTTCTCTCTTCTGCTTTGTAAAAAAAAAAAAAAAAAACACAAAAAACTTCCTTTCCTCTTCTCTGTATATCTGACTTTCCAATAAAAATTAATAAATCTTAAAAAAAGAGAGTTACACAGGGCCTGGTGCAGTAACCTAGCGACTAAAGTCCTCGCCTTGCATGCCCAGCATCTCATATAGGTGCCGGTTCGTGTCCTGGCTGTTCCACTTCCATCCAGCTCCCCACTGGTGGCCTAGGAATGCAGCGGAGCACGGCCCAAAGCCTTGGGACCCTGCATCTGTGTGGGAGACCTGGAAGAATCTCCTGGCTTTGGATCAACTTAGTTCCAGCTGTGTGGCCACTTGGGGAAGAAACCAGAGGATGGAGGGTCTTTCTGTCTCTCCTTCTCTGTATATCGTTCTAATTAAAAAAATATAAAATACTGAGAGAGAGAGATGCCAAAGCGGGACACCTGTGTTCGGGTTTCAGCTCTGCTCAGTCCCAGCTTCCTGGAACGTGCACGCTGGGAAGCAGCGGGTGACAACTGAAGTAGTTGTGGGCCTCGCCTCGCACAGGGGAGACTCAAGTGGAGTTTCATGCTTCTAGCTTTGACCTTACCGTGACCAGCATGGCATGTACAGCCTTGGAGGGCGGTGGGCAACGTGTAATTGAGAATACAAGATATGAGACAGACACAAGATAAAGACTACAAGAGCGGGCAGCGAGAGGGAAGCCTCATCTGAGGAAGGGGCTCTCCCTTAGCAGGCTGCTGCCTGGAGCTTCTGCTGAAATGCTGGGGGAGTCCAGTTACAGGCTTTGAGGTGGCACAAATGTGGACGGTAGCCAGCCAATGCTTGACGCTCAGGAAGCAGCAGCGTGACCCATGCCCAGAGGGCAGGACGTGACTGTCTCAAGGATGTTCTAAAGCACACAATCCCGCGCCCTTCAACCATTGCCAGCAGTGGTCCTCGCCCGCAGGCCTTGACCTTGGCCTTGACCTTGGCCTTGGACCTGACACCTGACTCTCTTGCAAACTGTTGACTCTAGAATCTCATGGACCTGGTCTCCAGCACCAGCAGTTTGTGAGCTCAAGATTCCAGCCAGTCTGTCTTGCTCTTTTTTTTTTAATTAGAAAGTCAGATTTTACAGAGTGAAAAATAGACAAAGATCTTTCATCCACTGGTTCACTCCCCAAGTAGCTGCAACGGCCGGAGCTGAGCCAATCCACAGTCAGAAGCAAGGAGCCTTTTCCAGGTCTCCTATGTGGGTGCAAGGGTCCCAAGGCTTTGGGCCGTCCTCAACTGCTTTCTTAGGCCACAAGCAGGGAGCTGGTTGGGAAGTGGAACTGCCAGGATTGGAACCTGCACCCATGTGAGATCCCAGGCATGCAAGGTGAGAACTTTAGCCACTAGGCTACAGTGCTGGGCCCAGTCCTGCTCTTTTTTAGAGTCGCATTTTTCTATTTTACAAACTGCCAGTGACAGGCCTGGCCCAGACCTGGCTGTTGCAGCTCCTGGACGGATTAAGCCAGCAGGTAGAAAATATTTTTCTTGCTCTCTATTCTATCAAAAAAAAAAAAAAAATAGGGTCTGGTGCAATAGCGTAGCAGTTACATTCCTTGCCTTGCTTGTGCTGGGATCCCATATGGGCACTGGTTCTAATCCCGGTGGCCTCGCTTCCCATCCAGCTCCCTGCCTGGGAAAGCAGTGAAGGACGGCCCAAAGCCTTGGGTCCCTGCACCTGAGTGGGAGACCGGAAAGAGGCTCCTGGCTTCGGACTGGCTCAGCTCCAGCCATCGTGGCCACTTGGAGAGAGAACCATTGGACAGAAGATCTTTCTGTCTCTCCTCCTCTCTGTATAGCTGACTTTGCAATAAAAATAAATCAATAAAAGCTTATAAAAGGTACAAAGAGGGTCCAGAACAATGACTCAGTGACTGAATTCTCACCTTGCAAGCACTGGAATTCCAGAGCTTTCCAATAAAAATAATCTCGGAAAAAAAAAAAAACCAGAAGGACATTGTGATTCATACAAGGACAGGGAACATAGAATGGCAATTGATAGGATACATTTGAATGAGGACTCTTGATGGGATATAAAAAACAAAAAGATAGTTTCAAACAAGGGTGTGGGAATAATGATGGGCTCTGTGGAAAGGCTCCTGGGAACTCTGTAAGCTCCTCTACACCTCCTCCCTTATCCTATGGGAACCTGAGTCTATAAAAGCCTGACGCCACATCACTAACAAACTTCGGCTGTCTCACCAGCGGGATAGCTCCCCGTGCACCAAGCCGATCGGTTCAGGACAGCAAATACCAAAAAAATGTTTTGACAACATCTTATTACCATTTGCCCCTAGGGTAGAAAAGTCCCTAGGAGGTGCCAGAGAATTCCCCTGGTTAGAATAAACCCGGAAGAATGGCTAATAATGGGCTGCTCATTTCCCAGAAAGAGGTACCTGCTGGTAAAATGTAAGTATTTTATTTGAAACTGTATTAAGAATTCTTTCTTCGCCGAAGGAGCGTGTAAGCCACATCTCCTAAACGTCCGTGTTCTGGGTCAGGTGTGGACTGCTTTGGTGTGGTCTTACAGCCGCATGGCCAGACCAGCCTTCCAAATTTAGTACTCTGGTCCTGGGTTCTGCCTGGTTTTTTCTTCCCCGGGGTTTTGAAACAGGCTATTTTCCTCTGCCTGGATCTTCATGGCCCACCTCCCCCTTGCCACTAGGATAGAAAAGCCACTTTTTGTCTCCCGGGAACGGGATCGGTTCCCAAGCGTTCTGGTCCCCAGGCACCCGGTTCAGCAGCTGCAGAAAGAGCTCAGGGAAGCATGTTAGAAGCAAAACCTCCCTGGCTGGAAACGGCCCGCGCAGTCTCCCCGGGGCAGACAGAAGGACACCTGAGCCCCCCGCGACTCCAGGGAGCTTCAATTTGCATCAGCCCCATGGGAATATAACAACAGCTCCCTTTAGTGCATTGCTGACGAGGCAGTCAGAGGCTTTGGGGTGCAGTAACGAGAACTTTCCGCGTGCCACGCCCCAAATTCCTGCACTGCCCCCCAAGGCCCGACCAAGCCCCGCCCCGTGGCCAAGGATGATGTCATCCGCCGAAGTATGTAGTGATGTCACCTCCGGGACGGCTCTGGCGTGCTCCAGCCCCACTTCGGAAACCTCCGACTCCCGGACCCGGGCTCCAGCTCTCGGTTATTTGTTTCTCCCTCCCATTTCCCCCCTCCACTTAAAACTTTCGGTTCTTCCCGCCTCTCATCCAGCTGGCCATTTTCAGTTTTCCCGCTTGCTCTCGGGCGAATCGCTCACAGTCGTCTGACTCTCTTTAATCGCTTCTCCAAGCCCGCCGGTGGAGCTCATTTTTCCTAATTGCCTTTACCGGCTCGGCTCCTTTCGGCTCCTTCCGCCTGCCACCACTCACCCCCCCCCAGCCGACGCCCGTCTTCGGCTCTTTCCGTTTTTTTTTTTTTCTGTTTCTTTGGCTCCCCCCCTTCCCACGCTCCGATTCGTCCCGATTGTTCCCAGAGACTTTTGGGTGTGCGTTTCCTTTTAGCTTGATCATCCATCAGCTTCGGCTCTTTCCAGTTCTCGGCTTCTCATTTTTCTTCGGCTCCCATCTCCCGCTCAAGCACCTTTCGGCTGTTTCCGCCAGTCCTCGGCCTCTTGTCTGCCTTCGACTCTTTCCGTGAACCTTCGGGCGGCCTCGGTCCCTCTCCTCCACGTGACACGCCTCCGCCTCCCGCTTCCCCCACCCATCTCGCCCTTCCTCCGCCTCAGCCCCTGGGCTGGTCCGGGCCGAGCGGCCATTTTGTGTCAATTCCTCACTGCGGCGGGGGCCGGGCAGCCGGGGCACCTAGGGCAGCGGGCAGTCTGACAGTCAGCCTGTCTTCGCGGCCCGTTCCCTCTCTCCTTAAAATCCTTTTTTTTTTTCTTTTTTTAAACCCCCCTCTCGCTCTCCTCTTCTCCCCTTTCCCCCCTCGCTTGCTCCAATTGCGCGCGGCCCGGGCTAATCACACCCAACCACCCACCAGTGTCCGTGTTCCCCGGGTTTCCCGCCCGCGGGTGTTGTGTGTGTGTGTGCGTGTGTGGTGTCGGGGCGGGGGGCTGCTCTCGCCCCGATGAGGGCCCCGCGTCCGTGAGCGAGGGATCGCAGGGGCAAAAGGCTGTGGAGAGCAGGCGGCGAGCGGCCCGCCGAAGCCTAAGGCCGCGCGGCCTACGCGGAGGTCGGCGCAGAGGTGATTCCGAAACCGAAAAAATATATATCCAACTCCCATTAGAAGCCCTCAGAGCTGAAGTGTGTCCCTCCCGCCACGCCCAAGCAGTCCTTTTTCGTGCATTAACGTCCCCTCCCCCCCAAAAGGAACTATGGAGGCCGCGCCCGAGACCCCCCCGCCGCCGCCATCTGAGTCTCCGCCGCCGCCATCGCCGCCGCCGCCATCAACGCCTTCGCCTCCTCCGTGTTCCCCCGACGCCCGCCCGGCCACCCCGCACCTCCTCCACCACCGCCTCCCGCTCCCTGACGACAGGTCAGGCCCCCGGCCGGGCCGGGACAGCGTCCCCGGGGGGGAGGAAGAGGAGGAGGAGGAAGGGGGGCGGCCGCCATGTTGGGCAGGGCCGCGGAGGAGGAGGAGGAGGAGGAAGGCCGCGTCGGTGGGTGTCGCTCGCTCGCTCTTTCTCGCTTGCTTTCTCTTCCGGCCTCATGCGTTTACCCCCCCTCGCGGTGTTCGCCCGCTCTCCCTCGCTCTCGCTCTGTCTTTTTTGGGCGCCATGCTGAGGGGAAGGTGAGGAGGCGCCCCTGGACCCCCTGCGCCCGCCTGCCCGCCCTGGGAAGGGGGCGCCGGGGGAGGGGGCTGCGGAGACCCACGGGGGTCCTGGCCGCCCCTGCACCCGGAGCTGGCAGCCACGGGCCCGCCTGACCGTCGCCTGGCTTCGGGGATGGGGGAGGGGCTCCTGGACCTTTTTGGGGGGACCCAGAGCCACTGCTCCGCTCTTAGGGGCTTGGATTTGGGGGGAACCTCCCAGCCCCCGGCAGTATCCTTTCTCCTGGGGTTAGGTGCCCTGACCCTTTTAGCAGGCACATAGTGGGGGGGTCTCCGTTTTCCCCCCATTCCATCTTCCTCCTGGCGGGGGGGGGGAATCCTTTGGGTGTGGGCACTTTGGAATTATTTTTGGCGGGGGTGTTTTCTAGCTATTCCCTAGAGGGCAAGCTGGGAGGGTGTACATCTTGAGCCTTTTTGATGAACGGGAGCCCCTATTTGTTTTTTGGGTGGAATAAGCCCCTTTTCTGTGTTTTTCCTTAAAGGGAGGGGCTCCTCTTGTTTTTCCTAGGTAGGAGACTTGTCGGCGGGTCCTTGGCTTTTTTGGGGGTTAAGATTGTCTTGAAGGGGAGAGGTTAACCTCCCCGATTGTCTCCTAGGGCTGGCCCCTCTTTTGTGGAGAAATGTGGGTGCTCTCGGGGAGCGCCCCGCCATGCCACCCCGGGCCCTTTTAGTAAGTGCGAAGTGGGCTCCCCTCCCGATCCCTGCTCCAGCGGACGATGGTGAAGCCCGCCCCGCGCGGACTCTGGGCGAGGTTGGGGCCCTGGGTTCCCTTGCTAGAACCCAAGGAGTTGGGGTGCAGACCTTGCCCACGTTTTCCTGATGGGGCCTAGGAAGAGGTGTCGGGAGGAGGGGTGGGTTAAGAAGGAAGGTGGGTCTCGGCCGCAGGAGAGTGAGTTTGGGAGGTGCTCCGGGGTGCTAGGGGAGAGAAGGCACAGAGCAGATGGCTGCTGGGTCGCAGCCCGGGGACCAGCGCAGGACTGTTCCCCTGGCCTGGGGGTCGCTGCCAGGCACCACAACCCCAGCTCCCCTTCACCTCCCCCCCTCCGTTTCTCCTCCACAGACCACACTTTGCCTTTTAAAAGAAATGCCACCCACATTCAGAGACACAAGTGCAGCAGTTTGGTGAGCTTTGACAAAAAAAAATATTTTTTTTCTGTTTTGTTCTAATCAAATGTGTCGTCCTGGAAATCGCAGCCCATCGCAGCCTGACTCCAGTTCAAGGAAATAAACAGATTAGCAAAGGTTTGCTGGCCAAGCCCTGGTTGGGTGTCCGGGCCCCCTCTCGGGGCAGGTGCATTACTCAAAGGTGCTTACACGTTTTATTCGACCTCTAAGGAGTTCTCTTATGTCAGAAGTGTGTCTTACAATGGGTTGGGATGGTAAGTAGACTCTTTTATTGAGTAATTCAGTTATCTCCCTCTTAATGTCCCTTTCCTGCCTGCCTTCCTCCTTGGCCTGTAGACCACAGTGATGCTTGAGAGACGGACTTTATCTGTTCAAATCAGGATTCTAACCCGGTTGAACCCTTTTTAGACTTGCACATCCTTTTCAATGTTTAATTTTTAGAATTTAACGTACACAGCTTTCTCCAAAAAAAAAAGTGTGATACTGTAACATGACCAAAACAATGTAAAGGCCCATAAGGTGTGTGTTCCCACCCTTGGCACCCCTCCTCGGGTTTCAGTCCATTGCCTGTCACCAGCCCTCATGTTAGAAGAGAAGTGGGTACTTCAAGTCTGTCTGTAGGAGACAGGCTTACTTGAATTTGCTTGTATGATGGTTGGATTCAAGTTGATGTCTCCTCCCGTCCCCGTTCCCCCAATTAGTTCAAGTAGATCCCATTTCCTCATTTGACTCCAATATGTCTTACGGTGTCAGACGTTTTAGATTTGAGCAAGTCATTTGTAAAGTTACCGTTTAAGCACAAAGTCTGTGAGAACCGTGCCAAGCCCCAGCCCGGCCTGCCTCCGCCGCTCCTTTGTTGCAAAGCACATGCCAAAAGGTGTGAAAAAGTTGACGCAAAGAAAAAAACGTGTTGCACTCCCAGCCCTGTCCGCGGGACCACCGCCCGCACCACCCCCCACCGCCCCGTCCCACGTGTCCAAGGAAAGCAAGCAGCCACAGACATGACTTGCAGAACCAAGCACTGTACTGCCCATGTGTTTAAGCATAAGTTTTTCCGTTAAAAGACAAAAAAACAAAAACAACACGCTGAAGTTCCCCCTCTCCCTCCTCCTTTCGTGCCCTGACACTTTGTTAGACTAACACACTGTCAGTAGTGCAAAAAGGCCCTGGGAGCTTCCAGTTAACCCACGTTCGGGGGAGGTAATGTGAAACCTGCACTGAGCAGGCCACTTGTGTGGGTTTTTTGTTTTTTTTTGTTTCTGCTTTTTCCTATATTCACAACTTAACCGGCCTGAAATGATCTAGGTATGTCACCTCAGTTGTGGGAGAAGGATGCCTGAAAGCCACAAAGGCCTGCCCCCCGAAAGTGTCTGAAGCACCAGCTCACACACTGGGTCCGCTGAAAACTAGCTCCCAAGTTTCCCAAGCTTTGCAAGTCCTCTTCCCCAGGGAGCCGAGAGCAGAAATTAAATGTTAGCTGAACAGCTTATTTGAAAATTTAAAGAGGAAATGTTAAGGAAATGGGGTTTCTGTTGAAAGTCATAATTTTAGTAATTATTCACTGAATTGAAAATGTTTCCCCAAACATTTAAAAGAAAATTCTCAGGCCAATCAACCCAAGGGTTTTTGGTTTTGTTTTTTTGTTTTGTTTTTGGTGCTGGAAGGACTCTCATCCATCAAGTCCAAACCCTAGTAATCAAATCAACTACACTCTGATAATCATTGCTTTTGGAATGTCACAGTACAGCACTTCTTCCCCTCTCCAAACTGACGTTCTTGTATTAAAAATCAAATTAATGGATGCTGCAGAAAAAAAGAAAAGGGTGTCACCCAGAATACCTGATTTAACAGCAAATCTTCTACATTTGTAACTTCTAAATTTTTGTTTTCTCTGGATGAGAGGTTTGATTTGAAAGCAAAGTCAGAAATCTCCCGACAGAAATCTGACAATGGGCCAGCGGCCCTAAAATCCCTTTCTTTTCTGCCCTCTTTGAATTGACTCTGGGACAGAGTGATTCCCAGGAGGGGCCTTTGAATGCCCAGGTCTGTCCTGTCTCCCAAGCAGTTAATGATTTTCCATTTGCTCTGAAGGTTTTTACATTTTCGCTTCTTGACGAGCCAGAATGGTCTTTGCGTAAAGCTAGCTGTTTCCGAAAGCCACTGCTGAGGGCTCTCCTTAGGCAGGCGGGTCTCGAGGGAAAGCTGCGCTGCACCTGTGGACGCTTTGCTGGCCGCCGGCCGCCTGGCAAGTTAGGGCTGGATGCGAGGGGCCTACAGTGGTGTGAGATGAACGTCCGGTCAGAGGTGGAGCCTTCCAGAAGGCCTCCATCTCTGTTCCCTGCTGGCAGATCTGTAACCCTCTCCCATGGGAGAGAAGCAGCCACCTCAGGGTCCCTTTTGTTCACACTGGTTGTCTTACAGTGTTTTTTTTTTTTTCCGTGGTGCTGGAATCCCTAGAAACATTGGTGGAGGCCAGATCCGATTACAGTAAATACCTCTGTGGTGACAATCGCTAATGAAACTATTTTCAGGTCTCTGTGGGGTAGCTTTAAGTGAGACCATATTCCCGGCAACCTAATTTGGGTCCCTGCGGATGGAGCAAGTGGTCCTGATCGGCGAGGGGAGGCTGAGTGACAGTGCAGGAGCTCAGAGCAAACAGTGAACTGACAGGAGGAAAAAATGGATGATTCCTGCTGAGACAATACCAGTTGATATTGGCTTGTGTGGCTTTTCAGTTTTTGTCTTTTGGTTTTTATTTGAGAAACAGAGCAAAGCTTGCTTTGAGCCAGGCCGAGGCCAGGAGCTGCAAACTCCATGTCTCGCACGAGGGTGACAGGGTCCCGACTACTTGAGCCGTGGCCTGTCAGGTCTGCGTCAGCAGGATCCTCTCAGAAATTGCTCACGGGTATCCCAGGTATCTTAGCGGCTCCACCAGATACCTACTCCTAGATGAGATTGAATGGCCTCACCCACGGGGATGTGGGAGCAGAATGCCTGTCGGGGGAGGGAAACACTGGGTTTCCTAAGTAAAATCTGAGAGAAAGGCTCAAAAGGCTGCTGGCTTGTGCAGGTGGCTGGTAGGGAGTGCTTGGATGAGCCAAGGGGGACGAGAGCTGGAGAGACGGGCTGAGGGGTGCACTCCGTGGCTGGGCCTTGCGGGTCTCCCTACCCGGTCTTGGCTGTGTTCTCATGCTTTTGCTGGTTAAGGCGAATGCGGTTTGGAGGACATTGTACCAGGCGTTTCTGCGTTGGTTTAGTAGTGGGTAGGGGGGAGGTGGGCACTTTCCTGGCACAGCAGCCACTCGGTGGCAACACGTGTCTACATCTAGTTACTAGATTTCCACCCCCCAGCAGTACACAGGGCACTTATTTGCTCTTTGCTCCTTCTGGACAAATTGTTCCTAATAAGGAATCTTTCGTTGAGTGTGCTTTGCCATGCTGCGTGTGTGTGACTTGGTGACTCAGCACCCTGTCAGGCAGTAACATCTTTGTGCATACTGGAGGTGGCAACAGGATGTAACGGGAGAATGGGCTCTGCAGCCAGATAAGCCAGGGCCCCTCCCCGGCAGTGCAGTGGGCAGCAGGGGCTGCATGCAGATAATGCCTGTTCCTCGGGGTCCTTGGGGTCACAAGAGCTCCTTTGGGACACCCATACAATTCCTGGCATTCAGGGAATCTCTTTGGTTTCCCTACTAGGGAGAAATCCTAACTAGAACTTACGCAGAGCGTCCTGTCCACAGAAGAAAGAAGGGCGCTGTGTGAAAGTGGCCCAGCCCCCCTCACTCCCTGGGCCCTGGGCAGCCTGCAGAACCGCTGGCTGCTGGTGGGGGTGACACTCAGCGGAAGCCATCTTGAGGCACTGCCCGCCTGCTCCGCATCCTTAGTAGAGATGCTAAACAGTCCTGCCGTCTACAGCGGCTTGGCCTGGCACCTGCTGTGCTCATGCTTTGCTGTGGGAGGCTGAGTCATTGCCACAGCCTTGGTAGGCCTCCTGAGTCCTGCCAGGCAGTCCTACCACCTGAGGCCAGTCCGAGGCTCGAGGGCTGCCCCAGCCCGGAGTGACTGCACCCTTGGTCATTGGCAAAGGCAGGTGAGGCTTTGCTCCCTTGGCAGCCTGACTTGGCTCGTGCTTTGCTGGAGCAGGGGATGTCTGTGTCCTGGGAACCTCACTGGCTGGCCTAGGGTGGTGCCCGCCTCTCCTAGGCCGCCCCTTACCTTCGGGTGTCCAACTGAGCTGCCTTCTGCAGTCTCTGGCCTTGAGGAAGGGCTTCTGCTGCCACTGGGGCTGCAGCTATGGCGTCGTCCACTCATTAATAGGCATCTGCAAAGCGGCCGCCTTAGATGAATTGTGAGATTCGACTCTGTGGCCGGCTCACTGGCAGGCCTATCGGGAAACCCTGCCACTGGTTGGCCAGGCTCGTGGTTCCCTTATCCCAGCCATCCCTGTTGGCAGTCCCGGAATTGGCCACCTGAACTCCAGAGCCATACAAAGTAACTTAGAATGCAGCTGAGGCCCCTCCATCCCAGGAACCTCTGTTGGCATGGGCAGGGTAGGAGCCAAGGGCAGCTGCAGACGGGGCTGGGCAGAGTGGATGGGCCAGTTACCCAGGTTCTTGGTCAACTTCCTTTGTCTTTCCTAAAGGTGACAGTGCCACTTGTGTAGGATCAGGGAGGCACTGGTTCTGGGTCGCAGAGCTGGTGTGCGCCAGAGGTAGCCTATTGGAGACCCCAGCACAGTGTCCACATACTGTCCCGTGTCTGAAGTGACAGTGTCTGAAGGCCATTTGCTGATGCAATGGAAGTTGGTAGAAAAAGCAGTTACCTTAAATGTTGCTCTGTGAAATTTGTGTTTGACAGCAATGTAGGTGGAGCAGAGAAATCAAGGTCAGAACGGGGAAAGCTACCGGGGGTAGGATAGGAGCCCACCAGGCTTGATGTCGTCGATAGCCAGCCAGCACGCAGCCGCCTGGTTTGTCTTGGAGACTGCTGTGGGCAGGGAGCTGAGCCAGGGGCGAGCAAGGCCTGTAAAGCTCAGCCTGCGGACACCGCAGCGGCATGGCGTATAGGTGCGTGGCGTGCTTCCCCCGCTACCCTGTGGTCGTCACTTGTTACTATGGCAAGGAGTTCATGCACAGGGATATTCCAACTAGAGCTGGTCGTGGTGAGGGTTGGTGTGTGTGCGCCCCCGGCCAGCATGGCTCCCTCGTCCTTGCACGCCCCGCTTTCTTCCAGGGGATGTGGAGTGGCAAATGGAGGCTTCTAAGCGTTAGGTGGAAAGGATTGTCATTCAGGAGGGGTATGCAAGAAGTAGCTCTCCTCATGCCCTTCCGCTGTGGCCCCCGAGGGCGCTGGGCCCAGGCCCTGGTGTCGCTTGGCTGATGTCTACTGCAGGTAGCTCGGATTCCTGCCCTCCTCATTTCCTTGACAGACACTAGGGCTTGGGTTTCTTCAGGGTTCTGGGCAAGCCCTGCTACTGTAGAGGGCGGGAGAGTGCTAACGGGACTACAGTGACATCAGCAGCTCTGGTGGGTCTAGAGCCGTCCCTCTGACCAGCCAGGATGCCATTGATGAACAGAATGAGGTTGCGCCGGGGAGACCCGGAAGGGGTCCAGGTTTTTGCAAGTTCCTGGGTGTTGATGAAATTGACCCAGGAAGAGTGTGGCTAGTTGAGACTGCTAGGCCAGGTTTGGGGAACATGCCCTGAACTGGGCCCCACAGGGTAACCAGTTGTTGCATGCAGGTACTCGCCATTCTGCCTAGGACATTTGTTAGTAGTGTGTGGAGTGGAAATCTCAGGGGTCCTAGGCCATAGGTTTATTTTATTTTTTCTTAAGGTTTATTTTATTTTTATTGGAAAGTGAGATATACAGAGAGGAGGACAGAGAAAAAGATCTTCTCTCTGTGGATTCACTCCCCAGGTGGCTGCAACGGCCGGAGCTGAGCTGATCCAAAACCAGGAGCCAGGAGCCTCTTCCAGGCCTCCCACAGGAATACAGACAGGGTCCCAAGGTTTTGAGCCGTCCTCCGCTTCTTTCCCAGGCTACAAGCAGGGAGCTGGATGGGAAGCAGGGCTGCCAGGATTAGAACCAGTGACCATATGGGATTCCAGGCATGCAAGACGAGTACTTTAACTGCTAGGCTAGCACGTCAGGCCCCATAGGTTTGTTTTTAGAGGGAAAATATTAACACTTTGGTTCAGTTTATGTTGAAGCAGATTAGTTCCTCTGAACGGTAAAATTAAAATGTCTTACAGGTTTACAGAGTGAGTGACGAGACCTTGTCCAGTCTCAAAATCAGTCCTGGGCTGAGAGCAGGCAGAAGGGGGCTGCCACGGAGCTGAGGGGCAGGTGCCAGGGCCCGCACTGCCCAGGAGTGCCTCTCTCTGAGAGCAGACGGAAGGGGGCTGCCATGGAGCTGAGGGGCAGGTGCCAGGGCCCGCACTGCCCAGGAGTGCCTCTCTCTGAGAGCAGACGGAAGGGGGCTACCATGGAGCTGAGGGGCAGGTGCCAGGGCTCGCACTGCCCAGGAGTGCCTCTGTGGGAGAGAAAGAGGAGGTCCCTGCCCGGTTCCTCCAGCAGCTGCTCTGCTCGGTGCTTCAAATCATGGCTGCCTCACTTCCCGATCCAACTCCCTGCTAATGAGCCTGGGAAAGCAGCCGACCATCGCCCAAGGATTTCCCAAGGATTTGGGGCCCCTGCACCTGTGTGGGTGACCTGGAAGAATCTCCTGGCTTTGGACCGGCCCAGCTCCAGCTGTTAACAGCCATCTGGGGAGTGAACCGGTGGATGGAAGATCTCTCTGTCTCTTCCTTTTTCTATGGCTTTTTATTCAGTAAATAAATGAATAATAAAAAGATTGAGTAGGAGAGACCTACCATCTACTGGCTCACCCCCAACATTTCTCTAATAGTCAGGACTGGGTTGGGCCGAAGCCAGGAGCCAGGAACTTCATCTTTGTTTCCTTCAGAGGCAGCCAGGGCCCACGAAGGGCTTGGGCCGTCTTCCGCTGCTTTCCTCAGGCCAGTAACGGAGCTGGATCCTACATGGAGCAGCTGGGACATGATGCCAGTCCCATGGGGTGATTGTTAGCACCTCACTCTCGGCTTTCTTGGAATACTATTGCATTTAATCTGTTCTCAGTATGCTCAGCTTGTTTTCCACTACATGATAGTAAATTTCAGGGTAGGAATTGTTTTGTCAGTTAACCTGTTGAGCGAATAAATTCTTTGCCCAATATTTTCTAGTTGTGTTGAGGGTGGAGGCCAAGGACCAGGCCTCTGGTGCCAGTTCTGCCTCTTGTGTGATCCTGTGGCCACATTGCCTCTGATCTCCAAACCTCACTTGGCTTGTCTGTAAGACTTACTGCCCGTGACGGGGCAGGTACATACGGGGGGTGTGTGTGGGGGGGAGTCCAGAGCGGGCCTTGCTGCTCCACAACTCTCCCGTGGCACACCCAAGGGAGCCCTGGGACTGGGGCTGTTGAGGAGGAGCTGGCAGAGAGGGCTGTGGAGGTGCAGGTTGGGGTGGTGGTGTCCGCGGCCTCAGGCGGTCAGCCCTGTGGGGCCTCCCAGCATCCTCCCCGCGCCAGGGTTGGCCACCAGAGCTGCCTGATGGAGAGGAGGCCGTGTGCCCTGCCACCCAGCCTTGCGGTGACTATGGCTCCAGTCACCTCGCCCTCTGGCTCAGAGTAAACTCCAGATCTCATCTTACCTGTTAAGTTTTTCAGTGTGGGTCTCTGACTCAAGGATTTAAAATCCTCATATGTTATACCACAGAGCTGCAGTTACTTCTAACAGAATTAACATCTTTCTCCTCAGGGTTGTGTGTGGCTTGTCCCATGTGTTTGGGCTAGGTGGTGAGCCGGCTGTCTAGCTCACCTCGAAGCATGAGCTGTGGGTGCTGGTGGCTGGGCTGGACTGGTTGGCTTGTGCCTACATGTGCTCAGGCAGTGGCCATGATGCAAGCACGTTGCCGTGAAGACAGTGTGATGTCACAGAGTAAGCTGAGACGTAGCCCTTCGCTCTCAATTTGTAGTTGATGGACCTAGGTAGTAAGGACACTGAAAAGCATGTGCAGGCCCCAGAGGCTTATTTCCAGGATTTCCTGGCTCTGAAAATCCTTCTGTGGGGCTCCCTGAACGGCTGCCTCACTACGTCCTAAACGTAGGCGTCTGGGGCCTGAGCTGCTTTCTAAGGATGGCTCCGGGCCTTCACTCTGAGTACACGGCAGTCCTGCAGGGCCAGCCCCGAGGAACCTAGGCCGCTGGTTAAACATTTGAAGAGGCGGGGCCTCCTTGTAATTTTTGTCATTTTGTCCCCAGTTAATGGCCCATTCAGAGCCTACCCAGGTAATTTGCTGCAAGCCTGGGCAGTTAATGGTCGTAACCCTGACCTTCACATTAAGCTAGCCGCCTCATGGTCTTCAGGTAACAGCCGCTGCTCCCACCAACTCTCCTCCAGGTCTCCTCTGGGTTCTGCCACTTTCCCCCGCCAATTCCCTCTGTGAGCCAGGGGCAGCTGCCAGCCAGGGACCCTTGAAAGCTGCCAGGTTGCCTAGTGTCTCGCTGGGGCCTTTGTCACTTCCCAGGCCCTGGTTCTCCCTCGACCTTCCTTCGGGCCAGGCGGATGCCTGCTTCTGGTTGGAGCTGAGGATGGGCGATTCCGTGTGGGTTTTATCAACAGGATCAGTTAGGAGAGGATGGTGTCAGTGGCAGGCCAAATGCCAGGCTTGTATGTTATAGTGTCCCCAAGGTTCCGGTGGGTTGTCCCTCCCCCACAGAGCACACCTGACGCCCCAGCTAATTAAGACTTGCCATGTATATGTGGGCCTGGCCGCTGGTTCTGAAAACCAGCAGCCAGCCACTGATTTATCTGCCGCTTACTGGGGGCTTCCCGCATGCTCTTCGCCCCACACTCCATGTGAGGGATTTTATTCACGATAGCTCATGTAACCCTTACACTGCCTCAGATAGGTGTTGCTGTTGTCCTGTTCTACAGATGAGAAGATCAAGGCTCATGCTCCAGACCAACAGTATGTTCTAGGGGGAAGGCAGAGCTGGTACAAGGGCTTGATGCCCCAAACGTGCCCTGAGCCCCGTGGAGTTGGCCCAAGGGGCGTTCCTTAGAATGGGCATCCAGTTCTGAACAGGGAGACCTCAGTGCTTGGCAGCTGGTCCCCGGGAGGCAGAAGCCCGGGCTAACTCTCGGCCGCGTCCCCCTGGGGCCAGTACCCAGTCCTCTCCCAGTGCGGCCAGTTCCCATCTCACACCCCTGGGCTGAAGCAGCCCTGTGCAGGCTGGTGCTGTGGAGTCCTGTGGGGAATGCTTGTCTCAGGAGGGTTGGCAGTGCGGCTTGGTCCTCTTCCTGGAGGATTATGTCACACTCTATTAGGCACGTTCCCTGGGGATTTAATCCCACTGTGACGGGGATTCTGCTGGCGGCGTGAAGCGGCACTGCTTACACTCGGCTGCTGTGCTGTGCAGCCGTGCGGGTTCTGCCCTGGCCCCCAGGTGGCTTGACATTTTTTCTTTGAGTGTCTGAACAGAAGAGTTAAATTTTGTTTTCATGCAGGCCATTTGGGTGGGCGTGGAGTGCATCTCCTGCCGTGAAGGGGGTGCTGCCCCCAGGTGAGCGCGGGTAGAGAGGTTTGAGAGCATGATGGGGCTAGGTCAGTGTCAGCCCCAGTGACCCTTCTTAAATCAACAGTGCCTTTGGAAAAAAAAAAAAGTCCTTTGTGTATTTTAGTCTCTCACCACCCAGGGACACAAAGTTGCAAGTGTTCCCCTGCTTGTTCCTGGGCTGCCGGGGTGGAAGGTGCCAAGCCCCCTGCTGTGGGCAGATACCAGTGCCCCCTGCCCTGCCTTGCTGCCCTTCTGGAATGAAGGAGCTTTTCTGCCAAAGGCTGGGTGGGTATTGGTGACATCAGCACATGGGCTGTTCAGGATCAACCACTGGTGAAGCGGCGGTAGAGGAGTTGAACTTCAAGTCCTGTCCCTGGTTGCCTGGGCAGGGCCACATTCAGTGATTGCATGGACTGTTCCCTGCCCTCGTCTAGAACCCCCCGGGATGCTGGGGTGCAGTTTCTCTCTTGGATGCTTGGCCCTGAGCCCCAGGTGTTAGCTGTAGAGAGGCACCAGTGCCTGCTCTGGTCTGAACCAGCTGAGGCCTGCACATAGGGGTGGACCCTTTATGGGAGTTTTGCCTTCCCTGTCCTGTGTGGGGCCTGTGTGCCCCTGTGGGCCGTGGCGGCTGCCTGCGGACCAAGCTTCTGCTTGTTAGTGTCTGTCTAGTTGGGTGGGAGGGTGAGGCCAGGTGCCGGTACATGTGCTGCGTGTCAGAGTTGTGGTGTGTGGTGAGCAGGTCCCTCTGCTGTGTGAGGGCCTGCATGCCTCCAGTCTGTCCCTGGGTCATGCCCCATGTGGTGCCAAGGCGACCCTGGCTGTCTACAGGATTCCGGTCAGGGACTGGTGTCTGCATGGCAGGAACTTTGCCACATCACTAATAGCCTTTCCCACCAGACTAAACCAGTTTTCCCAGTCAGGTGGCCCTCTCACTGTTGGTGAGGCCACCTCCCGCTGGTTTGTGGCCACACCCTGGCAGAGGTGCCTCCCTTGGCAGGAACGCCACCCCCATCCTCATCCAGGGTTTGCTCTGTGTCTTCCTGGGCCAACCTGGTGCCACGATTGCATCCTCAGATTCGTTCTTTCTCTTTCCTTTGGAGGTGGGAGGCGTTATTTCAGTCCTGCTTGCCGTTGTTGGCAGAGCTGAATTTGACCTCTGCCCTGTGGTGTCCCGGGGCCTCGGCTGCCTGTGTTGTCAGCGGACCATGCTGGGAAGGAGAGTTCATGGGGAATCTCCTGGGGGCTGCTCCCTGAGGTCTGGGAGAAGGGCCGCCGTGCAGAGCCTGTGCGGCCATTTCTCCCTTTGTGGCTGCTGCAAGCCATGCCTGCTGCCCACCTCCCTGTGTTCTCAGTTTCTGTGCGTGGCTTCGTGTAGGTGGACTTTGTACGTTCCACCCCCACCTTGGTATGGTCGTTTGTGAGGAACTTTTTCAAATTGAAAGGAAGATTTTTTTCTCCCTCACCAACTCTTGTACTTGTGAGAACTGTGTCTGTGGGTTTGGCTGAAACACTGGATTCTTCTCCAACTGCTCCATCCTTAACCCTCTCCCTTCCCCACCCCCCACCTTTCCCCACAGGTAGCTAGGTCCATAGAGAGTCCTCGTGTAGTTGTATGTAGGGAGAGCACTTCCCATTTGTGAAGTTTCCACGAGTTGGGGATGAGCTGCAGGGGCTGGCAGGGGTACCTGCGGGAGAGAAGGCAGGTTCAGTGTCGCAGGAGGTCCCAGCAGAGGGCTGAGGGGCCACAGCCCAGGTCTGCCTGGGGGAAGGTCCAGGAACACCCTTAACTCCTGAACCAGGGCCCCGTCCTCTGTTGACAGCTACCACGGTCAGCGGCAGTGTGCAGGGCCCCTGCGGGGCTCTGTCTTCTGAAGAGGGGTTTTGTACAGACAAACCCCTGTGGAAGGAGTGGGGGAGGTGGGCTGCAGGTGCTCCCAGCTCTGGGTGCTGGGGCTTTGCACACGTGGGTCAGTGGTGGGGCCTTTCTGCGCGCCTCTCCACACGCTCCTTCTCAGCCAGGTGTTGCAGGAGGAAGGGTCCCCCGTTCTCCCAGGGGTTACAGCTGCTGCCCATTACAGACAGGCCTTCTGGTCCCCTCGGCCCCGCTTAGCCCAGGGCCCGTGGGGTCTCCTCCCAGACCCGTGTTCATGCTGCTTTGGGCTTGCTTTGTAGGGAAGATGGTGAGTTGGAAGAAGGAGAACTGGAAGATGACGGGGCCGAGGAGATGCAGGACACCTCTGGGGGACCAGAGAGGAGCCGGAAGGAGAAGGGGGAGAAGCACCACAGTGACTCCGACGAGGAGAAGTCTCACCGGAGGCTGAAGCGGAAACGCAAGAAAGAGCGGGAGAAGGAGAAGAGGCGGTCGAAGAAGAGGAGGAAATCCAAGCACAAAGTAGGTTGGGGATGTTTGCAGGGCAGCGGCTGCTGCTGGCCCCGCGCTGGCCCCGCGCTGGCCTGGAGGGCCTGTTCCTAGGGTTTCCTCCTACCCTGAGTTGAAGAAAGGCCTTTAGATCTTTCTTTATGCTCCATTGCCACTGATGCCCCTAGGTAAGGTGTTTCAGGGTGAGCACTCGGCCCTTCTGGCACGTCTCGGCGTTGTCTGTCCCCGGGCTGGCAGCTGGAACGAGTGGCCGAGTTGGTGTGTTGCCCTGTTGTTGCAGCGCCACGCTTCTTCCAGCGATGACTTCTCTGACTTCTCGGATGACTCGGACTTCAGCCCCAGCGAGAAGAGCCACCGCAAGTACCGGGAGTACAGCCCGCCCTACGCGCCGGTGCGTGCTGCCCAGAGCCCTGCAGGCTCCGTGCTCTAGGGGAGGAAATTCCCACCAGCTTGCTGAAGCGGGGGATGGGGCAGGCATTTGGGTCCAGGCAGCTCCTGGGGAAGGGGCTGCTGGTCCGCAAGGTGCTTCCTGTCCACCACTCTTCTGCAGTGACCTGTGGTGGGGAACGAGCAGGAGCGGCAGGGAGCCGGGGGAGCGAGTAGTGAGTGTTGAGTGCTGCAGAGTCAGGCCGTCCGGACTCGCCCTCTCATCTCTGTCAGCATAAATCTGTTGAATTATTTGTTCGGTTTCTATGCCATTATTTTTCTTCAAGAGAAACATCACCCTGGTTTCTTAGGTTTTGATAAGTCGTGTCAGATTATCAGTAGCTCTTTGAGGCTGCTGCCCCTGGCCTGTGACTGGGTGGCACTGCTCACCCGTGGTGGCTGGTTATGGTCAGATGTGGCAGGTGGCTGGGACTGAGCCCCCCACGAGCGACAGGGAAAGGAGGGCACGTTGTGTGCTTCAGTTACAGACCAGGCTCGTGTACGCTTGTCTCTGTGTACAGTGTGTGTTGTCCCGTTTTTCTGTAACGAGGAGGCAGGTGAAGTTAAGCGTTAAGCCTTTGCCTTTCCGAGCAGTGTGTAGCAGGCAGCCCCCGCACGCCCTGCCGCCCGCTCCCGTGTCGCTAACGTCTGCCCTTTGTGGTGTCAGCGTCACCTGCTGGGCTCCATGGGTTATTTGCTGCAGACTTCTGCACTTCTTTGCTTTGGGATTTGTGGTGTGACTGGCATTAAGGACTCCTTATGGGCTGAGGGGAGCCGCAGCTCTGCCCCTGAGACCGGCTGGGTGGTCCCTCCACCGAGGCAGCCCCTCACAGCCAGCCCTGTGCAGTGTCCGCTTGGCCCGCAGCATCGTAGCTCGGGTCTCACGGTCCAGGCATGGGCCTCGTCATGCTGGCTTCCTTCCTTCCTTCTCTTCACTTCACTGTCAGCGCGTAGCGCTCCTGTCTGTGGCATCGTGGCTTGTTTCTTTCCTTTGCCTCTCATCCTCGGTGTCTACAGGTGCCACGCCACAGTTTCTCCCTCCACTTGCTGGTTGGTTTTGTTTCCGTATGGGTCACCCGTCCACGCCTCTTGGCTCCAGCATGCTGTGGAAGTCTTGTTGAACATGGCCGTCTGGCAGGTCACTGGATGCCGAGGTCCTGGGCAGGTTGACAGAAGAGCACACCTCCTGTGTGCCAGGCCCCTTCCCTAAATGTGCCTGCTCTGCATCCCTGGAAAATGCCCCCTTCTCTCCCTCTTGGTTCATCTGAGCCTGTGGGGTCCGCATGGCTCAGTGGTCAGCTCAGATCCTTTTTGAAGAGCAGAAACACCTGGGCCTTGGGGAGAAGCTGTCGCAGAGTGGCTGGGGCCAGGGACAGCAGAGGTGCAGACTGATGTGGCAGTTCAGGGAAGGGTTGGGGTGTTTGATGGTCCCAGACCAAGGCTGAGGGGCTGGCTCACCCTTCTCTTCTGGCTTCTCTGGGACCCAGTCTCACCAGCAATACTCCTCATCACACACCACACCTCTGCCCAAGAAGTCCTATTCTAAGATGGATAGCAAGAGCTACAGCATGTATGAGGACTACGAGAACGAGCAGTACGGCGAGTACGAGGGTGACGAGGAGGAGGACATGGGCAAGGAGGACTACGACGACTTCACCAAAGAACTCAACCAGTACCGGCGGGCCAAGGAGGGCAGCAGCCGAGGCCGAGGTGAGCCCCTTGCCTGCAGCAGCGCCTCCTTCCTCTGGGCCAGCCTCACAGGGCCTCCTTTCATGAGGAGAAAAGCCTTCATTTCAGGTTGTACTACCAGAGGAGAGGCGCTGGGACTACACACACACGGCCCCAGGGCTGAGGTTAGGCACAGGAGACGGGTTGGGAGGAGGAGCCCAGGCTGCCTACATGAGACAGGCCAGCATGGCTGAAGGGTTGTTTTTTAAAATTCATTTCCTGATAAGTGATGGGGGGAAGAGCTGGACCCAGCTACTCTCTTATCTGGATTAGGGTAATTAACCGCCCCATGTGCCCAGCCTGACAAAGGTGCCTCTAGCCTGTGGACCGTCACGCCTCTGACCTTTGCACCTGAAGCGTGCAAAGGGTGGGATGGGGTTGGTGGGTCCGGTGAGTGCCAGTCTCCTGCCAGCTCCACACCCCAGTGGCGGGGCCTCCAGACCCTGCCTCCCCAGGTCCCTACGCTATGCTCGCTCTGGGTGACTGGTGGGCCTCGAAGCAGCACTCAGTCCTTAGCAAGCTCCCCAGGGCAGGCCCTTGGGCCCGCAGCATGGGGAACAGCTAGACTGCCGGGGCTGGCCAGGAATATAATGCAAACTGTACTATAGGTTACATTGTCAGGTTCCCACACTAAGCAAATGAAGAGGATAGAGCCTGGGCAGTAGTTAAGATCCTGCTTAGGATACCTCTGACCCACATGGTGGGGTGAGGGTTTTAGTCCAGCTTCCTGCTCAGGCATACACCCTGGGGAGCAGCAGTGATGGCTTGCATGTTTGGGTCTTGTCACCCACTGCAGACAGCCAGCTGGATTCCAGGCTCCTGGCTATAGCCGTTGCTGGAGGGGGTTGTGAATCAGTGAAAGGAAACATTTCTAATTTTCATTGGAGCAGATCAGATTCACAGAGAGGAGAGACAGAGATCTGCCATCTGTTGGTTCACTCCCCAAATGGCCGTTAGCAGCCAGAGCTGAGCCAGTGTGAAGCCAGAAGCTTCTTCTGGGTCTCCCATTCAGGTGTAGGGTCCTAAGGCTTTAGGCCACCCTCAGCTGCTACCCAGGCTCACAAACAGGGAGCTGGATGGCAAGTGGAGCAGCTGGGACACGCACCAGGCCCAAACAACGGATTGAATTTTTTTTTCTGTCTCTCTTTTTTTTATTGATTACATTGCATTATGTGACACAGTTTTATAGGCACTGGGATTCCCCCCTCCCCAAACCCCCCCCATGGTGGATTCCTCCACCTTGTTGCATTACCACAGTTCAAATTCAGTTGAGATTCTTTCATTGCAAGCAACGGATTGATTTTTAACAAGCTGTTGTACTAACCCACCCTGTTCAGGATCTTATTTCAGCGTAGTTAAGATAGACACAGGGCATCTCTTACATGTTCTCTGTCCTGCTGTGTGTGTGCCGCTGGCAGCACTTCCTGCTTTGTCCTAGCTGCATCTCAGGTGCTGATAGGCCACCTGTGCTGGTGGCTGCTGTGGTGGACAGCATGACCCTAAGCAGGCAGGTTAGGCAGGGCTGTGTATGCCACGAGCACAGGACTGGACCCTCGGGGCAGGGCTGCCAGGGCGGCTGTGAAGGATTTTTGGGGGAGGAAATGATTGGCTTCGGGGGACCGTGGGCTGCCTGCTGTCCCATGGGTGGGTTCTGGACCTTGGGGCTCACTGTGTGAATTGTGTTCAGGCAGCCGAGGTCGTGGCAGGGGCTACCGGGGCCGCGGAAGCCGTGGAGGATCCCGAGGCCGAGGCCTGGGCAGGGGCAGCCGAGGCCGGGGCAGAGGCTCCGGGGGAGACCACCCGGAGGATGAAGAGGACTTTTATGACGAGGAGATGGAAGTAAGGTTTTCTGCAGTCCTGGGACCGGGTCTGGGCTGTGTTGCGAGCACTGTGGGAGGCTCCTCTGTTCTGGAGGTGCAGGGGCACCGTGGCTGTGACGCTGAGAAAGAAGCCCTGGCCTGCAGGCCCTGTGCTTGAGTTTTCATTTCTGCTGTTGCAATAGGGAAAAGCTCCTGAGGGCTTTGGGAAGGGATTAGAGGTGGACTATGACAGACGGTCCTGTTCCTGGAGACAGGGTTTCAGGACTGTCCCCAAGAAAGACTGCCTCAGTGGTCGGGAGCCTAGTGGTTTGTCCATCCCCACAGGGAAGCACGCACCGCGTTCGCCTTCCTACTCCAGCGTGACACCACCCCACACCAGCACAGCCGGCGCACACTGGGGTCTGCCTGCTGGGTGGGGCCAAGGTGGTCAGAGGCATGGTTTTCAGGCTGCACAGCTGCCCTTGGGCAGGTCGGGATGTGTCCTTGGGGACAGTGTTGGATGTTCCCTCCTGCCACTTGTCTGTCCTCTCTCCTGGGCTGTTCTAGTACGGAGAGAGTGAGGAGCCCCTGGGAGACGACGACTACGACGAGTATTCCAAGGAGCTGAACCAGTATCGCAGGTCCAAGGACAGCCGAGGCCGAGGTGGGCAGCGCTCGGGGGCCAGGTGGGAAGGGTGGCTCCTGGGAAGGGCCAGCCGACTGACCCACTCCGTCTCCTCTGCAGGGTTAAGCCGAGGCCGTGGCCGGGGTTCCCGAGGTCGCGGGAAGGGAATGGGCCGGGGCCGCGGGCGAGGCGGCAGCCGAGGAGGGATGAGCAAGGGTGGCATGAACGATGAGGACGACTTCTATGACGAGGACATGGGCGTGAGTCAGCTCTTCACCCTGATCCCAGCTCCGAGACCACCCCAACCCTTGACCCCTGCTCCCGTCAGCCCCCCATTAGCTGCTCAGGGTTAGTCCTTTCCTGGGAGATCCTGCTGTTGAGGCCTCAGTGTTCAGCGTGCAGCTTCAGCAGCTCCCTTGGATGAGTCCTTGGTGGCCTGCCTTTAGCCTGGAGTGGCTCACGGGAAAGCGCTGCTTCTTGCTGTGGGAGATGGGCTGGTAGGGCATGTGTGTGCAGGACCCTCTGTGCTCACGCAGCGTGGGCCTGCACCACACTGGGCTGCACCCCGACAAGGCCTGCCTACCCCTGCTCCCCGTCTCCTTGGGCTGGCATTCACTCAGCCTGTCCCCACTGTCTTCCTCTTGCCCTCTCACCCAACAGGATGGTGGTGGAAGCTACCGGAGGAGTGACCACGACAAGCCCCACCAGCAATCTGATAAGAAAGGCAAAGTCATCTGCAAGTACTTCGTGGAAGGCCGGTGCACGTGGGTGAGGAGCCCTCGCTGAGGCGGGCACCGGGGGCCAGGTCGCTGGAGGCGGTGTGGGGTGCCTGAGGAGTTGCCCTGCTCCCCAGTGGGGAGGGCCCACAGTGAGATAATACATGTACATGCTTTTGGTTTTAGTGGGATTTTTTTTTGGGGGGGGGGTGAGCAAAATTTTCAGTTAAACCATATGATCTCAAACGTGTTTATGGAGATTGCTGCTAATAAAAAGCTGGCGAGGGGTGTGTGATAGCTTTCAGGTAGAGAGGGCCTGCTCACCTTGGCAGGGCCTTCAGGGCAGGCAGGGCCAGCACGGGGACCTGTGCAGGGAGTACTCTGTTTCTCTTGTTTGAGAGGCAGAGTGGGGGAGACAGGTTTCTCGCCTGCTGCTTCGCTCTCCACATGCCTGCTCGTGGCGGCTGAGCATGGATGCCAGGACCAGCACTGCGTGGGTCTCCTGTGTGGGTGGCAAGGCCCAGATCCTTGAACCCTCACTGCTGGGAAGTTGGGATGCAGAGCAGCGCTGTGCCATGGGGTACAGGCCTTGTGAGCAGCAGCTCAGCGCGCTGTGCACAGCACTGGCCCAGGCTGAGTTCTGAAGTACACAGGTATAATTCAGTGTTAGTCCAGCGTCCTAGCTGCATACAAGGCAACGGATGAGTATCTGATATAATTCACAGACTTTGAGAAATTTGAAATTTCTTTCTTTTTTTTTTTTTTTTTCTGTGCCCTTTTTTTTTTTTGAGAAATTTGAAATCTCAAAACTTGGAGAAGAGGGGACAGGGTGCGGCTTCTGTCCTCTGTTCCCGGTGATGGTGAATGAGCCCTAGGGGAGGGGGAGGAAGAGAAGGAGTCGGGGTCAGGACACACCTTGGGTTGCACCCAGGGGTGTTGTGTGTGTTTGCAGATGAGGGACAGTGGACTCCAGGAGTTTCCACATAGGCATGCTTGTGTTCCCATGGGATCCCGGGACGGTACCAGGCTTGCTGGCTCCCCAGAACCTCCCATCTGTCCTGGTATCACTAGAAATTCTTGCCTTCTGTCCTCGTGGATGGGCAGCGGCCTCCCATCTGAGAGCCTGGGGAAGGGATTGGGTGAGCGGAGCCTGAATTCAGGAGTGTGCTCTTTGGGGTCACCTGCCCATGTCTGATGGCTTGGAGCAGCATGGAGGCTTGGACTTGCAGTGTTTTCAGCTGGACACATTCTTCACCCAACCAAGTCAGGGCGGTGTTGGCAGGGTAGAGAGGCTGGGTTAGGGCTCGGTAAGTGATAAGAAAGCAGCGAGTAGTTGAGGAAGAGGAGGAGGAGAGAGTGACCAACTGCAGCAGAGGGCATGCAGTGGGGGAGGGGAGCTGGTGCACCTTGCAGAGCTGGGCACACTGGCAGCTCAGAGCAGGGCAGTGGGTGCTCAGGCCTGCCCTTCCTGGGCCTGGGGACCCTGTACACCACCAGTGCCAAGGCTGCTCCCCTGGCACAGCATCCCGAAGGCTCACCGTCCCAGCTCTTTACCTTCTCTTCCAGGGAGACCACTGCAATTTTAGCCATGACATTGAGCTGCCGAAGAAACGAGAGCTGTGCAAGTTTTACATCACTGGATTTTGCGCCCGAGCTGAGAATTGCCCGTATATGCATGATATCCTTGGGCAGCTGTGGGCACCCAGTGGCCCGAGGCGTTCCCACCCTCACAGGAGCGGTGGCTATTCCCTGTCCTGCCTGTTCTCTGTGCACCTGTGGGCCCCATCTGCACTGATGCTGCACCCATTTCACAGATGACTAAACTGAGGCAAAAGCCCTTGTTCTCCCTTGAGTATGCACTCAAGGCTGGCCCAAACCATTGTCTGGCTCTGGGATTTTTCCAGTTGGCTTTGCAGCCTCCAGCAGGCCACTTTACACAGGAGTCTCTGACTCAAGTTACTGTGAAGCACTGGGCGCCCCGAGCAGAGCTCTTTCCTCTTCCCCAAGTCCAGGGCAGTTGGAGTTCTCCCCCAGATAGGTTCCTTCCACAAAATGAAATATGAGCCTTAACGTGCTGTCAACGTGACTTCCCGTGTAAGCTGTACCACACCACTGGGAACTGCATCAATGGCGATGACTGCATGTTCTCCCACGACCCACTGACGGAAGAGACGCGCGAGCTCCTAGATAAGGTACTGCCTGGGCGGGCTCTGGGGACCAGGCCACACACCGTGACTGCGCAGCCAGCTTGATTGCGAGTGGGCCATTCTAAGGAGGCAGTGGGACCGCAGCCCTCTGCAGAGAGGGCTGGGCTGGCCACAAGGGCGTCTGGTCCCTGGCCAGGGCAGTGTCGCTGTTTTCCCGGGGTGAGGGTGGGAAGCAGCGACATAAGAGGAAGGCCTCCAAGATCTCACGATGTGCCTGGGAGAGGGGAGGGTTCTGTTCTGGGTGGGAGCTGTCTGCAGCTCGTAGTGACCCTTGGAACGAGATCCCCTTGGAACGTGAAGGGTCCCCAGAAAGCCACCCTGGTGTTGTACTGTTGCTGAGGAGCCAGGCCGAGGCGTGTGCCCTAAGTGTCTGGCCCCAGCCCCTTGATGCACTTGAGAGTGAATGGCCAAAGCCATGCTCCTTTCCAGCAAAGCCGTCCTGCCTTCTAGTGGTCCAAGGACTTGAGGGAATGGGCGATTCTCAGAACGGAGAGAAGGAACACATCCCTGTACCCCAGTTTCAGGAGTCTGTCCTGCCAACTGCTGACTGGGAGGGCTTGGGGCCCAGGGAGCCCCACGCAGACATCCTAGGAGAAAGTACTCACTGTGGCTGGTTCCTGGAGTGGCTGGCTACTGTGGGGTTAAGGAGCCATCTATAGAGTTTGGAATAGTGGAAGTAGACCTAAGTGGCAGAACCCAGAGTGGCCACTTTGCAGTAGGTGGCTCCGACAATACCTGGCCGAGAGTGCCCCCTGCTGGAGGCTCAGTGTGCACTCACAACTGGCGGAGTTCACAGACATACATCAAGCCTCACATAGTTCCTTTTAAAACATGTTCAGTAGAAACATAAGGTTGATTTTTTTTTTCCTTTATTTTGTTTTATTTACTTGTTTTTTATCGGGGAGAAGTTACGTTACTTAAAGGCAGAGTGACAGAGATGTTCTGTCTACTGGTTCACTTCCCAGAGGCCAACAGCTGGACATGGGCCAGGCTGAAGGCTGGAGCCAGGAGCTCCGTCAGGCTCTGCCGTGGGGTGGCCGGAGCCCAAGCCCTTGAGTCGGCATCTGCTGCCTCTACATGTGCATCAGCAGGAAGAGCCGGTCCACCACTGGTTCACCTCCCTGGCGCGCCCCCAGCCAGGCTCTAGCAGGCCGCAACTAGGAGCCTAGAATTCCATTCGGCTTCCCATGTGTGTGACTGGGAGCCCACTCGGGCCAGCTCCTCAGCTGCTGCCCCAGGCACTTACACAGGCAACTGGGTTGGGGGTCGAGCTGACGCGCAGGCAGGGTTGCCCTCGGCACCACAGCAGTGCCTTCCCAGGGTCTTTTTGTCAATAGCAGATATTCCTGAGTCAGGACTCACTGGTAGGAGTCTCTCCTGCCTGCGGGAGCACACAGTAGGGCACTCCAGGTAGAAGCCAGAGGGATGGGGTTTAGCTGCTGGCTTCAGGCTTTTTTTTTTTTGTAAAATATAAATGTATCAGACACGGAGAGGATGTGTTGCTCGTTTCTTGGTTCCCTCCCCCACGATGACCCTGGGCTGCAACCCCAGTCTCCCACAGCGGTGAGAGACCCCAAGGCCTAGAGCCAACCTGCTGCCCCACGGGGTGGGCGACGGCAGGAGCCTGGAGTTGGGAGTGTGGGCAGACCTCGAACCCACGGGCTCTGGGAGGGGTGCGACTCTGTGAACCACCTCTGGACAACTGTGAGGCCAGACACCTGCCCCCCACACACACGGGAGAGTCTCTCAAAGGCATTGTCAGTGTCCTCGGCCACCCCAAGTGCGATCCCAGCACGTGCCGAGCGCATGTTCCCTGGGGAGGCATGCTAGCGTCGGTGATGGAAAGGTGGAGTGCAGAGTAACCCTCTGGGGAGAGGCTGGGGAGCTGCTTTGTCCAGACGCTGTGGCGTGCTCCGGCAGCTGGGGGCATGGGGCCCCAGGGGGGAGGCCGCCCTCCTCCCCGCCTTTCTCTTGGGTTTTCTTTCCGTCTTTCTAGAAATAGCAGGGTTGAAGCTCACTTCTGGGTGAGGTTGTGTAGGATGCAGACAGGAGCAGGTGGCCGCACACTGGGGAGCCCTGCTTGCTTCGTCGGTTGGTCCCATGTCCCCTGTTCGCTTTACTGTCAATCGGCTGTGCGTGCATGCACGCGTGTGTGCTGGTGTGTTTTTCCCAGATGCTGTGTGTAGGGGTGTGTGTGGTATGTGTACGGGCATCTCCACCTCGTGCTATCTGCTGCTGGGTACACTGCGTTGTGGGAATGCTCTAAATTGGTTTTTTGGTTTTCAGTTGAAGATCATTGATTTGTTTTCAGTTTGAGGCAGAAACTTGGAATTTGTGACCAGTAGCCTTGACCTTGTGTACGTGGCATACGTGGCCCCCACATCTCTGCCCACAGCCGTGGCACCATACTTTGCTGACCTCGGTCCTGGCTGCTGTCCTGCTTTTGCAGGGCTCGGTGGTGTCTGTGACGGGGAGGGAAGCTTTGTATGCTAGCCGAGTCAGGGAACCACAGAGGTGTGCAAACCAGTCTGTCAGGCAGGGCAGCCCGGGCACTGCTAGGAGGGCACTGTGGATGGCTTCAGTGATATGCCCAACCGGATCCTTGCTTCACTCGGGCAACAGGCCCCATCTTCTGGGTGCAGGGCCGTGAGGGGTGCGTGCTGGGCTGACCCCAGGAAGCAAGAGCAGCCATGAGGCCAGGGAGGAAGTGTCGGGGAGTCTGGCCCCCGCAGAAGGCAGACCGTGGAGGGTCAGTGGGAGGGGAGGCTCGGGCGGAATCCGTGTCAGTGCTGTTCCTGGTGAGTGATGTGTAAGCTGCTTGAGCTTCGCCTGTCCCTTCAGGCGTTAACTTAGTGGCGCTGTGGGGATGAGAAGGGAAACCAGGGCCATGGGGCAGGGTGCAGTAGGAAGGGCAGCTGAGCCACGCAAGGGCCAGCAGTCAGCTGCAGGCCAGGGTTTAAGTCAGACCACACTTCGGATCCTGGCTTGGGGCTGGGGGGCTTTGTGGCTCTGGGGTGATGGAGGTGTGGCCAACTGGAGAAGGAGGGGTGTTGAGTAGGGAGCACTGGACCATGAGGGTGCGGCAGGCTTGGCCCCAAAAGCCATAATTCCGTTCCCTTGCCTGCTGGCCTCCACCACCTGGTGTGGGTGCAGTGACCTGTTGGGCGCAGGCAGGAGTGGAGCGACGTGGGCTTCATTTTTGCTGCTGTGGCTCACCCAGAGAAAGTGAGCTGGTCCTTAGTGTGTGCCCAGCACTCAGGCTGGGGGAGTGTGGGCAGGTACTGACAACCTACGGGGTTGCTGGCAGAGCTGGCCTCGTCATATGGGAGACCCTGAACTGCTGAGGCATCCACCTGCTGGATTGCCAGCCCACGTTCCTGGCACCTTCGGTGTCTGGCTTCAGTGTCTGCTGCTGGTTGTTAGGTGCAGGGAAGGCCCTGAGCTGCCTGACCGGCTGCAGGCGAGAGGAGCTGTGAGGGGCTTGCTGTGAGCTGCGTTAGAGTCTGCTGGGTCTAGGGGACCTGTGCTGCTGTCCCCCAGGCAATCCCAGGCTCGGGCTGGCCAGCTTGCCAGGAGGTCTTCCCCTGAGAGGGCGAAGTGTGTGGGGGATGCCCAGTGAGCAAGTCCTCTCCAAGGTGGGTCACACGGGAAGCCGTGGGAGACTCCCTGCCGGCTTTCCCCAGCACCTGCTCACCCAGGCAGGCTCACCCAGAGGGGGCCCGAATCCCGAGCTCATGAAAGAAAGCAGGTGTGGGCTCGGCAGCGTGGCCTAGTGGCTAAGGTCCTCGCCTTGATCCCATATGGCCGCTGGTTCTAATCCTGGCAGCTCCACTTCCTCTCTGTCTCTCCTCCTCTCAGTATATCTGACTTTGTAATAAAAATAAAATAAATCTTTAAAAAAAAAAAAGAAAGCAAGCAGGTGTGAGGTGTCTGCACAGAGTAGGCCTGTGAGCCCTGCCCACTGGTTGGAGGTTTCTGGGCACCTTCCAAATCCGGACCCCAGAGCCCGCGAGAGCCCGCGGCTTCTCTGCGGCCCTCACGGGGTCCTAACAGGCAGGTGCTAGGCTCTCCAGCTGGACATGTGGTAGGGCGCTAGGAGTGAGGATGGGGACAAGAGACAGGACAGCCGCTGAGGTGACCATTAAAAAGAGACCCAGCAGTGGGTGACCAAAAGCCACACAGTTGGAGGAAGGGTGTCAGGTGAGAGGGGCTGCCATGTGCCAGCAGCTGCTTGACGTCTCAGCACACATGGTCAGGGGCTGAGTTTTATTGTGCGTGAAAGGAGAGATCCTTAAAACTCAGCTAGGACAACCCATCTGGACAATAAGTAGCTGGACTCCATGCTTAATATATGTTTGCAAGGAAAGAAAAAAAAAAAAAAAAAACTCAGCTAGGACAGAGGAATACTACTTGGTTGTCAAAAGGAATGGGGCACTGTCAGATGACAAAAACATAGCTGAAGTGTGCCAGTCATGAGAGGCACGCTGTGGACAGTTCTGTTTCTGTGCGTGTGTGGATCCAGTGATTGCAGACTGCAGATCAGTGGTCGCCATGGTGAGCGGGCTGGGATGCGGCCTGGCTGCTTCGTGGGCACAGGGTCTGCTGTGAGGCTCAGGAACACGAAGGCGGAGGTCGCCCAGGACACACTGCGTCTGGGACGTGCACTTCTGTAGACTGGCTTCCCAGGGACTTGGTTGTGAAGAGGAGTCAGTTTTTGGCCGAGTGCTGTCAGAGCCTTGGGGCCTTCTCCAGCTGTTCCTCAGAAAACCCAGGTGTCCACGCTGCGGCGTCCAGGTCCCTCGCTCGGGGTCACCCCGCCACTCTCTTTATCCCATAGATGCTGGCTGATGATGCTGAGGCAGGCGCCGAGGATGAGAAGGAAGTGGAGGAACTGAAAAAGCAGGGCATCAACCCCCTGCCCAAGCCACCTCCCGGCGTGGGGCTCCTGCCCACGCCCCCACGGCCCCCTGGCCCCCCAGCCCCCACGTCACCCAATGGTAGACCGATGCAGGGTGGCCCTCCGCCACCCCCGCCGCCCCCGCCACCGCCCCCTGGACCCCCTCCGATGCCCATGCCTGTGCATGAGCCCCTGTCCCCGCAGCAGCTGCAGCAGCAGCAGGACATGTACAGCAAGAAGATCCCTTCCTTGTTTGAGATCGTGGTGCGGCCCACGGGACAGCTGGCTGAGAAGCTGGGCGTGAGGTGAGTACTGCGGCCACAGGGCCTCCCTTGGAAATTGGAGTCCTGGTGCAGGTCCCGACCTTGGGTCCCAACCTCACCTCTCCTGGGGGCTGGGGCCCAGCTGTTGCTCCGCAGCTGTTTTCACCTCACAGGCCATGTTTCCACCTCTAGGTTCCCTGGACCCGGTGCACCTCCAGGACCAATGGGTCCTGGGCCCAACATGGGGCCTCCAGGACCTATGGGGGGCCCCATGCACCCGGACATGCATCCAGATATGCACCCGGACATGCACCCAGATATGCACCCGGACATGCCGATGGGCCCTGGCATGAACCCCGGCCCACCCCTGGGCCCCGGCGGCCCCCCAATGATGCCCTATGGTCCTGGAGACTCCCCGCCTTCTGGAATGATGCCCCCCATCCCACCAGCCCAGAGCTTCTATGAGAACTTCTACCAGCAGCAGGAGGGCATGGAGATGGAGCAAGGACTCATGGGGGACGCAGGTATGTGGGGCTCCAGGTTGGCACCAGGGCCACTTGGTGTTGCTGAAGGGAGTAGTCTGGGAGTTGTCGTCTGTGGCCCAGGTGTCTGGAAGCATGCACCCAACCCCCATCCATGTCCCACTAAGTGAATGTCCCAGTGACGGAGCTGTCACCCTGTGGAGCAGGGCACTGTTTGCCGCCCAGCAGTCCTGGGAACGTTGTCTCGGCATGCCAGAAATGAGGAGTAGGTTCCTGTCAGGACTTGGGTGTCCTGGCTGGAGCCACCTCCTTCCAGACAGTTCTCAGCTTGCTAGTGTCAACCTGACTGCTTGTTTTGTCCCATGATTGGCCGTTTTGCTTCCTTCATTACTTCCTGTTTTGTCGTCAACTTGTGTGTAAAATGCACCATCAAAGGTTGTGGGTTCAGTCTTTGGGGAGGTGGGGATTGTGGATTTGCAGCTGTGCGGGGGTCAGAGTGAGCGAGGCACCTGGGCCTCAGCTGCAGCCGCCTCTCTCAGTGGGGGGAGAAGCAGGTGGAAGTGAGTGAGTCAGCTCGTTCCCGGTGGCCATGGTTGGCAAAAGGGCTGAAGCAGTGATGAGCCTCAGATATGTGACAGCAGGCCGGAAGAGGCCGGGCCGGGGCCAGCGTGTGTACAGAGGACAGCAGCTGCTAAAGCCAGCTTGGCGAGCCTGAAAGGCTGGGGAGCCTGGCAGGGCGGTCTCGCCACCGCGAAGAGGGTGGGCATATACGAGGGTGATGGGTGCTGGGAAGACTGTGGGCTATTCTGGCACCGTCCTGGGGAGGGAGGAGCAGGCGATGGCCCTGCCGCAACCTGAAGTAGCGGGCTCGGGCATCAGGCTTCAGATCCAGCACTGTGAGTTAGCGGGAGCCCCACGTGTGCTGGCGGGGAGCAGGAGCAGCTCAGAGGGTGCTGCGCGTGTGCCACGTGTGGGGCAGTGCTTCCTCTTTGGCCACTTGGAGCGTGGGCTAGTCAAGACCCTTGTGGAAGCCTCTCACTCTAAGATTGATTGACTTACTTGAAAGGCAGAGCCAAAGAGAGTGTGAGGGACGGGGAGGGAGATCTTCCACCCACGGGTTCACTCCCAGATGCCCACATGGGATGCTGTGGCTACAGGCTTCACCTGCAGTGTTACAGTGCTGCACCCCCCAACTTTTTTGTTGTTAAATGTATTTAAATTAGAAATGACTCCCATGTCATAAGGCCTATCGTTTGAAGTATGCGGGGTTGGGTTTTGCCACCTTGATGGTTGGGCAGTCTCAGGCGGTGGCTCTCCCTTGCGGGTCCCTGACCAGCCTGTCCCCTGAGCCCCTATGTCCAGCTTCCATGTGGCCGAGGTAGCCTTTCACTGGTTGCCTTGCACACCCTTGTACATCTGAGGGTTGTTCAGCTTCTGGACCTACGTTACGGGAGCGCTTAACTGGCAGCCGTGGCCGCACCCCATGCCAGTGCGGGAGAGTGGCGGCCTGGGCCACAGCACTCACTTGGACTCGCTGCCTCCACCCTCAGCTCCCATGTGCAGGGATCTGCTGAGGGAGGGACCTTATGGCTCCTTTTTTTGTATATATTTCTTTGTTTCATTTTGTTTTAATTTTTCTTCTTTTATATTTATATTTTTAAAATTTCATTTTATTGGAAATGCATATTTACAGAGAGAAGGAGAGACAGAGAGATCCTCCACCCACTGGTTCACTGCCCAAATGCCTGCAGTGGCCAGCGTGGGCCAGGCCAAAACCACGGGTCTGGAGCTTCTTCAGGGTCTGCCATCTGGGTACGGGGTCTCAAGGTTTTAGATCATGGTCCAGTGCTTTCCCAGGCCATAAGCAGGGACTTGAATTAGAAGTGGAACAGGGGCCCGGCGGCGTGGCCTAGCAGCTAATGTCCTCGCCTTGAACGCACCAGGATCCCATGTGGGCGCCGGTTCTAATCCCGGCAGCTCCACTTCCCATCCAGCTCCCTGCTTGTGGCCTGGGAAAGCAGTCAAGGACGGCCCAAAGCTTTGGGACCCTGCACCTGCGTGGGAGACCCGGAAGAAGTTCCTGGTTCCCGGCTTCAGATCGGCGCGCACCGGCCCTTTGCGGCTCACTTGGGGAGTGAAACATCGGATGGAAGATCTTCCTCTCTGTCTCTCCTCCTCTCTGTATATCCAGCTTTCCAATAATAGTAAAATCTTTTTTTTTTTTTTTTTAAGATTTATTTTATTTTTATTACAAAGTCAGATATACTGAGAGGAGGAGAGACAGAGAGGAAGTGGAGCCACCGGGATTAGAACCAGTGGCCATATGGGATCAAGGCGAGGACCTTAGCCACTAGGCCACGCTGCCGAGCCCAATAATAATAAAATCTTAAAAAAAAAAAAAAAAAAAAAAAAAGTGGAACAGCCGGGACATGAACCAGTGCCCATGTGGATGCCAGTGCTCAGGTGAACTACCCTGTTGAGCCAGGGTGCTGCCACACCGTCCCTTTTTGTTTGTTTGTTTTGTTTTGTTTAAGATTGAGTTATTTGAAGGGCAGAGTTACACACAGAGACAGATGTCCCATCCACTGCTTCATTTTCCAAATGTCCATACCAGCTGGTGCTGAACCAGGACAAAGCCACAAGCCAGGAGCTTCTTTTGGATCTCTCACATGGATGCAGATGCCCAAGGATTGGGACATTCTCCATTGCTTTCCCAGGAACATTAGCAGGGAGCTGCATTAGAAGTGGAACAGCCAGGAATTTGATCCCATGTGGGATGCGGAAAGTGTTGCAGGCTGTGGTTTAATGTATTAGGCCACAACGCTGCCACTCCTAAGATTTTTTTTTTTTATAGGGCCCAGTACAATGGCTCAGTTGGCTAATCCTCTTCCTCTTGTAAGCGCCAGAATCCCACACGGATGTAGGGTTGTGTCCCAGCTGCTCCACTTCCCACCCAGCTCTCTGCTTGTGGCCTCCTGGCAGTGGAGGACGGTCCAGAGCCTGGGACCCTGCACCTGTGTGGGGGACCAAGAAGAAGCTCCTGGCTTCTGGCTTCAGATCTGCTCAGCTGCAGCTGTTGCAGCAACTTGGGGAGTGAACCAATGGACAGATCTTTGTCTCTGTTCTTCTCTGTAAATCTGACTTGCCAATAAAAATAATAAAAAAAAGAGATGTTCACTTTATCCCCTAGATGAACGCAGCAGCCAGCTCTGGACCAGGTCATGGCCGGGAGCTTCATCTGGGTCTCTTACATGGGTGACAGGCGCCAGGTCTTTGGCAGGGAGCAAGGGGGGAAGTGGAACTGTCAGGACATGAAGAGGCGTCATAGGGATGTCCCTGTCCTAGGCAGTGGCTCCACCTGCTGTGCCACAGCACCAGCCCCTAGTGACTCTTCAAGGTGGCACCCCCTTCAGCCCCAGCCCCTTTCTACCTAGCCAGTCAGCGGAGTTCCCGGGGTGTAGACAGTGATGGCGGAGGACTCCGCCCCGCCAGGGTGAGGTCAGAGCAGGGTGACAGCAGCTGTGGGTCCTTCTATTTCCTCCTGGTTTTCATTTAAAGTGGTTGAGCTCAAGCTATGAGATACCGTATTTCTTTATTGATTATTACAAAGTGAGCAGGAAACTACCCACAGCAGGCATTTAGAACAGACCAGGACTGTGGCAGGTGGCAGTGGCGGGAGATGGGGGACCAGCGAGGCCTCCCTCCCGCATGGAGTCTCCTTCCCAGAAAAGCCGTCTGTCTGTCTTTTGAATTCTAACCTTGCATCTCACAACCACGTGTGCCGTGTTGTCTATCTCCCGTCATGCACCACCTCTCGGGGGACCTCATCCTCGTCGTCGCTGCCCTGCTCCCGTGGAGGGCAGCTCGACTGGCTGTGTGTTCTCGGCAGGCTCGCGACAGGGGTCGGCTTTGGCGGGCAGGGGCAGGGGGGTGGAGTTGGCACCTCGTGGCCCTCGACGTGAACCCCCGGTTCTTCCCTGCCACAGAGGACTACGGGCACTACGAAGAGCTGCAGGGGGAGCCTGGGGAGCATCTCTTCCCCGAGCACCCCGTGGAGCCCGACAGCTTCTCTGAGGGAGGGCCCCCAGGCCGGCCGAAGGCGGGCGCCGGTGTCCCCGACTTCCTGCCCTCGGCCCAGAGGGCCCTGTACCTGAGGATCCAGCAGAAGCAGCAGGAGGAGGAGGAGAGAGCGAGAAGGCTGGCTGAGAGCAGCAAGCAGGACCGGGAGAATGAGGAAGGCAGGTGTCCTCCCAGGGGCGAGCGGCAGGGGCGCCCTGGCTGGCTCGCTGGGCCGCTGCATGTCCTGGAGAGAAGTGCAAGTCAGGGCGGACCTGAGCGTGGGTTCCTGGGGGGAGGCCTGATCCATGAGCGGGAGGAGGGGGCGGCGCAGGCAGCACGGCTGACTGCTGGAGCCTTTCCGGGGGGCCTTTAGGGGAGACCCTCACAGCCCCTCTCCCCAAGACCAGACTCAAGCTGGGAGGTCAAACCCTATGTTGCAAGAAGCCTGTATACTGATGATAGTCAATCATGAGATTGATTTTTGGGGTTCCCACGCCTGGCTGAAATGGGCACGTGTCTAGAACGTGAATCCAGAGGCCCAGCTTGGAGCCACAGGAAGAGGGACCCGCAGGCAGTGCCTCCCCTGGTGCTCTGAGGGTGCCTGGGCCAGTCTGGGCCTGCCCACGTGGCCCCGCTTGGGTTCAGCACCTGTTCTTGCCTGGGACACGGTAGCCTCATGAGGGGCCTGCGCCAAGTGCCCGAGAACCCCTTGCCCCGGGAGGGCAGTCAGTGGTGGCTGCTGTCCAGACCTGGAGACGAGGGTCCAGAGCCCAGCAAGCCACGGGGGGGGCCTGGAGGGTGAGGAGGCGGCGGCAGAGCCTTGGTGAGCCCTCCCCGTGCCCAGCCCCATGCTTCCACACCCCAGGCCCCGGGAAGGGGAGGGGGCATGGCCCAGGTCTGAGAAGGGAGTGCCGAGGAGCCCTCTGCCCCAGGGACCGCCGCGGGGTCTGAATGATGTTAGGGCCACTCACGCCCTCTGCCCCTCTGTTCTTCCTCAGGGGATACCGGCAACTGGTACTCGAGTGATGAGGACGAGGGCGGAAGCAGCATGACCTCCATCCTGAAGACCCTGAGACAGCAGACGTCCAGCCGGCCCCAGACTGCGGCTGGGGAGCTGAGTGGCAGTGGGCTGGGGGACCCTCGCCTCCAGAAGGGACACTCCACAGGAAGCCGACTGGCTGACCCACGCCTAAGCCGGGACCCCAGACTCAGCCGTCATGCCGAGGCTGCTGCAGGGCCAGGCCTGGGGGACACCGGGCCCTGTGACCCCCGACTTGCTCGCTCCCTGCCTGCCTCCAAGCCCGAGAGTGGCCTCCATTCCAGCCCCGCAGGCCCAAGCAGCTCCAAGGGCTCTGGGCCGACCACCACCGAAGAGGAGGACGGAGAGCGGGCCCTGCGGGAGAAGGCTGTGAACATCCCGCTGGACCCGCTGCCCGGACACCCGCTGCGGGACCCTCGGTCACAGCTGCAGCAATTCAGCCATATCAAGAAGGATGTGACCCTGAGCCGGCCGACCTTCGCCCGCAATGTGCTCTGGAACCCAGAGGACCTGATCCCACTGCCTGTCCCCAAGCAGGACGTGGTGCCCCCTGTGCCTGCTGCCCTGCAGGCCATGCCCACACTGGACCCCAGGTTGCACCGGTCCACCTCCTCGGGGCCCCCGAGTGCCCGGCAGCGCCCAGGAACATCTGCGGACTCCAGCGTGCCAGGCTCTAACCTGCCCGACTTCGAACTTCTCTCTCGAATCCTCAAGACTGTCAATGCTACCGGCCCCTCCTCAACAGCCCCTGGCACAAGTGACAAACCCAGCGACCCCCGGGTGCGAAAGGCCCCCACTGACCCTCGGCTGCAGAAACCAGCTGACCCAGCAGCCTCCCGGGCGGCCAAGCCCAGCCCCCCTGAAGCAGCCTCCCCATCCTCCAGCCCCAGCGGGGAGTCCTCTCCACCAGCCACGGCGCCCTACGACCCCCGCCTGCTGGCCGCCGGCGGGCTGGGCCAGGGCAGCAGCTGTGGGCAGAGCAGCGTGCTGAGTGGCATCAGCCTTTATGACCCGAGGACTCCCAACGCTGGTGGCAAAGCCACAGAGCCAGCCGCTGAGGCGGGTGCCCAGCCCAAGGGCACTGAGGGCAACGGCAAGGGTGCAACCTCCAAGGCCAAGGAGCCTCCCTTCATCCGCAAGTCGGCCCTGGAGCAGCCCGAAGCAGGGAAGGCCAGCAGTGCTGAGGGGGGCACGGCCACAGACCGCTACAACAGCTACAACCGGCCCCGGCCCAAGACCACCACGGCCCCGGCTGGGGCCACAGCCACCCCACCCCCCGAGGGTACTGCACCCCAACCTGGGGTGCACAGCCTGCCCGTGCCCACCCTCTTCGGGACCGTGAAGGCAGCACCCAAGTCGGGCTCAGGAAGCCCGTTTGCAGGCAACAGCCCAGCCCGCGAGGGGGAGCAGGACGCAGGATCGCTGAAAGATGTTTTTAAAGGCTTTGACCCCACTGCCTCCCCCTTCTGCCAGTAGTGTGAAGCGCTCTCTTCCACCCGCCCCCAGGGTGCTGATCTGGGGCACCGGAGCTGGGGATTTAGGGGTGGGGTGGGTCTGGGTGATCTTTCCTTTTTCTTTCTTTTTTGTTTTCTTTTTTTCTGAGCAGTACTTCCTTTGAAGCTTATAAATTGTATGTAAACACCTTCAGTTCTGGTCAGTGCTGCGGGGCTCCTGGCCTCCCACTGAGAAAACCCACTTGGACACTGGAGCCGTCACAGGTCCCCAGGCCTCCGTGGAGGTGGATCCCCGGCCTGCTGCCCCGGGGTCTGGTGGGTTTTCTAGGCAACGCTTGGCAACCCTTGGCGCTCGCCAAAGAACAGCAGGCTTCCAAGAAGGCACTGAAAGCTGCAGGAGCCCGAGGGGAGACTGAGGCAGGCCTGGTGGGAGTGGGGTTGAGCAGTGCCAGGACTGTGGGCTCGGCAGCATCCTTGCTGTCCTGTGCTGGGAGGCTCAAATCCCTCGGCACCCTGGGTGCTTCGCTTCCTGCACCCGGTGCAGATCCTGCCCCGCAGCCTGCAGCAGGAGGGCCCCTCGGAACCGGGTGGACCTTCTATCAGTATTACCCGTCCTCCCCTGTCCTGTCCCAAGGGGTCTGCCCACCGCCTCACCCCGGGTGCCTGCACCGCCCCAGCGCCTGAGGACAGCTCAAGGATCCGCGTGCGTCCACTCCGCCAGAGTCCTAAGCAGGGGACCTGGGACAGCTCTGCCCGCTTGACCCGGGGGGCGGTCCCGGGGCTGGCTGGCTCGCTAAGTATGCTATGCTGTTTCATTTGTGTACTCTTTCCCAAGAGGGCCTGTGGGAAGGAAAGGAGGCTGAAGCCAGTTTGGGGTGGGTGGGCTACACTGGGGCCCTCCTTTGCCAGGAGGGGATGGGCATCTGTTGGCGCTGGCTCCTCCGCAGCCTTGCCACAATGGCTCGGGGAGGTGCATGTAGCCACAGCCCTGTGCACAAGGCCCAAGGAGGCTGGGCAGCGGGCAGAGGCCCCGAGTCCTTCATGGGCGCAGCACCTGCCCTTTCCCTGCTAACAGTGGGCAGAGGCGGGGCCCCCGCATCAAAGACTTCCCTCCCATTCCCCAGAAAGAAAATACAAGATCCTGAGTCGTTTGGGAGTGAGAAGCTGGGTAGGGAAAGCTAGCAAGCAGGGTCAGTGTGTGGGGGTTGGGTCTGCGTGATCTACCCGCCTGGACTGTTTCGTTTTCTTTTGAAGAATCATCAGTGAGGTGGTTCTCCAGCCCCCAGCTGGGCCACAGCCATGGGTTTATGAGATAAGTAAGAATACATGGTGTAGCAATGTTTGCGGGTTTTTTTCCCTCTTTTTGAGATTTTTTTTTTTTTGGTTAAAAAAAAAAACTTTTTTAAAACCAAAATCTTTGGATGAAATAAATAAAAGCTGGAACCCTCCTCTTGGAATGTTCAGCCTAAGAACCTCATGGGACATGAATTTCCCCCAAATTCTCTTTTGCCATCAGGCCGAGCTTTTAAAGAAAAAAAAAATTTGTTCTCTAACCAGGATTGTAACAAAAGTGTAAATACTATTTCAGAGTTGAAGTTGATGGTGCAAATATGTATATAACGTACTGTATTTTTACAATGATTGTCGCATGACCCTCTCCACCCCCTTTTTGTACTCCGTATCTGTCTTCCAGAAATGTCACCTGCCTTTTCTCCTGTGGTCTCTTAATCCAATAATTGTATTACTGCCATTAAAGGATGCAGTTATTTTAAAAAGCCTGTTGCTCGGTGCCTGCGCCATTCCTACCATCTCCTGTCCCGGGGTTAACAAGAGGGGACTGGGACCCCACTTCCTGTGGCTGCCCCAAGGAGCACCCCTGGCAGCTGTGTCCACCCATGAGCTCATGATGGACAGAGCAGCGGGCCCCCTTCCCACCTGGCAGCTCAGGGCTCTCTGCGGGTTGAGGGACGTGCTGCAGGACCCAGTCCAGGGCGCCGGGTGGGGAGGGTACGTATGGGTCTTGGCCTATTTTGACCTCCGTGTTTAACAGTAGCCCAGCAGCTGAAGTCTTTGCCTTGCATGTGTCAGGATCCCATCTGAGTGCCAGTACATATCACGGCTGCTCCACTTTCCATCCAGCTTCTGCTTGAATCCTGGGAAAGCAGTAGAGGAAGGCCAAGACCTTGGGACCCTGCACCTATGTGGGAGACCTGGAAGAAGCTCCTTGCTTCAGATCGGCTCAGCTCTGGCTGTTGCGGCTGCTGTACTCATTACCATGAATGGAGTGACTGGGATGTGGTTATGGAGGTCAGAACTGCCGCGGTGTGAGGGCCATATCCTGCTGCCAAGCCAAGAGCAGACAGCGTTGCCTACTCTAGCCTCTGAGCCAGGAGGCACCTCCCAGAAGCCCCTGACAGACTCCCTCGGCCCCATCTGCCTTGGACCCTGGCAAATGCTCATGGTACAGTCCTGCGGCCAACAAAAACAGGCTTGGAGCCAAGCTACTTGGGCCACGGACAGCTAAGCCCTGAGGGAAGCCGGCAGGGTTGGCAGCAATGAGCACTGGCCTCACCAGCGTCACGGAGCACTTGGCGTAAGTACTGTGAAGCACCGAGTCCCAGCGGAGAGCTATTGGCTGGGATGAGGCACAAGAGGAGGGAGGGCAGGGTCTGGTAAGACTTGCAGGACATGTTGGGGGTCTGGGTCGAGCTTGGGTTAGAGTAGGGTGGTGATAAAGCTCACTGGGTGGAGTCCAAAACCTTTGCGGCCAGAGCAAGATGGGGGACAGGGAGCCTGGTGGGATGAAGAGCTGGGCAGGGGTGCAGAGGACAGGAGCTTGGTTGTAGGGCTGGAGATAGCAGGGGCCAATTCCCTGGCTGAATGGGCACAAACAGGAGTGATGTAGGAAGGGTGGCTTGAGACCCAGAGCCCTGGACACCAGGGTGGGAGGTGTCTTTCAGAAAGTTTATCATTGAAGCCAGCAAGGAGAGGAGTACGTGTCACTCAGGATGTTCATGGAACCTCAAGGAAGACACACAGAGACTGATGGAGGACAGAGTGGCCCTGGGCATCAGCTGGTAAGGGAGGCCCCTTGCCTGGCACCCGGACACACAGCCAGCTGCAGCCCTCTGCCAGCCTAGCCGTCACAGTCACTGATGTTCCAAGTAAGCCTCAGGCACCAGATGGCAGGCCTGCTCTCAGCAACTGCATCATTGCGTGGAGGTCAGTAGCCACAGTTCCCTTCACCTGTTTTTCTGACAGGGTTTCCATATTGTGAAACCTTTCCCATGCCTTGGGTGGGTTCTAAGACGTGTGTGCACCTGAGATCCAAGCCCCCCCGTCCACCCAATTCCCAGGGACAAACTCTTCCCTAGGGTTTCCCTCTCAGCATCACGTCTGCGTTCGGATTGGTGTGTGGGCCAACAGCTGGGTGCTGTCTTCACTGGGCAATACCCCACTGGATAGACCGGCCGCTGAGGGGCGCTGGAACCACTCCCAATTTGGGGTGATGGTGAATGAAACAGCCCTAGAGAAAGACATGTAGATTTCTTGTATGGATGTAGCTATGAAATTCTCCAGGGTCAAAAACTAGGTATGAGATTGTTTTTATCAGGGGGTATACTTTACTTTTAACATTTTTTTAAATCACCGACTTTTTTCTTTACCTTTTTTTTTTTTTTATTGCAAAGTCAGATACAGAGAGGAGGAGAGACAGAGAGGAAGATCTTCTGTCCGATGATTCACTCCCCAAATGACTGCAACTGCCAGAGCTGTGCCGATCTGAAGCCAGGAGCCAGGATCTTCCTCCAGGTCTCCCATATGGGTGCAGGGTCCCAAGGCTTTGGGCCGTCCTTGACTGCTTTCCCAGGCCACAGGCAGGGAGCTGGATGAGAAGTGGAGCAGCTGGGATTAGAACCGGTGCCCATCTGGGATCCTGGCACTTGCAGGATGAGCACATAGCCGCTGGGCCACTGAGCTTGGCCTGAGCATCCGTGTCTTGAAGAAGGATTTGTTTGCTTTGATTTGACCTCTTTTGGCTTCTGATTTTTTTCCACTTTCTGGTACAAACCGTTTCACTAGCCAAGAATTTGAAAAATGCATCTCAAATATGATTCGTCCCAGTGAATCCCATTGCGTGCTTGGAACTGGCCCTCACTCCTCTCCTTTTTTCCAGCTCCACCAAACCCCAAACCCAAGCTCTGGCCCATTGGAGAGAAAGGAAGGCGGGAGGGGGGCTTGGAGGGGTGTGCCTTAGGTCAAAGCCAATGGGCAACCTCACCAGGCCCCGGTCTGTGCTCGCCCCGCCCCCACCAGTTGTGCATGCTCTTCCAAATACACTGGCTGCCAGGTCAGAATTTCCCATTGGCTCTGGTCACAGTGAAATTAAAGCACCAAGTCCCCACCATGGTAGAGAAGCCAGAAACTGGCTCCCCCTGAAGGTACCCAGCACGCCCAGCCCAGAGGTTCTGAGTGCAAATTCCTATGGAGAGGAAGTTGGGCTGAGCTGGGTGTGTGCCTTCCACAGGCAGGTCCCTGGTTGGTCCATCGCTGTGCGTGTGGCCCTCCTTTGATTGGTCAGTATTCTTTCCAGACCTTCCGTGTTGGTCAATTGGTCTCCCTCGGTCTAATGGTGCTGCCTTTTGCCTTAGGGGCTGAGTTTCCTGGACAAGAAACCTCATCCCAGCTGTGGAGAACGGCCTAGGTTGCCCTGTGCTAGACAGGTGTGACACTGGAGAAAAGCAGCTTCTAGCTGACCGGCATTCTGGGCTTGGTTCAGGCTACCTCTCTGTAACCATACCAGCATAGTGTGCCAGCACAGTGGCCTATGTTTTTTTTTTTAGATTTATTATTATTTTCTTTTATTGGAAGGTCAGATTAACAGAAAAGGAGAGACAAAGATCTTCCATCCGCTGATTCACTCCCCAAGTGGTCATAATGGCTGAAGCTGAGCTGATCCAAAGCCAGGACCTCAGAGGTGCTTCCAGGTCTCCCTGGAAGCCGGTGCAGGGTCCCAAGCCCTCGGGCCGCCCTCAACTGCTTTCCCAAGCCACAAGCAGGGAGCTGGATGGGAAGCAGGGTCGCTGGCATTAGAACTGGCACCCATATGGGATCCTGGAGCATTCAAGGCGAGGACCTTATCTGTTAGCTATCACGTCAGGCCCTGCTTGTGTGGTTTTGAAAAGTCTGAGATGCTGCTGATTTCATTGCCAGCTGATGCTGCCGCAAAGCCCAACCAGCCTGTCCTTACTCTGGCTCATGCATGTACCAGTGGGTATAGTCAGTCATCCCAACCTGGCTCTCACCCTAACCCAGCTCACACGCAAGCCACCGAGTGTTGTAGCCCTACCTAGCCTGGTTTGCCCCCAGTCTCACGCTCACCAGCAGGAGCAGTGGTCCAGCAGCAGATCCCCCACAGCTCTCCTACTGGGCTTGCACCCCATCCTGGGTCTTACGTGTGCTGGTGGGAGCTGCAACCCAACCTGGCAGGGCTCACCTCACCCCGGCATCCACCAGCATGAGCTGTAGCCTGACTTGGCCTGACTTCCCTCAAATTCCAGCTCATGCTGGAAGTTGCAGCAGCCTAGCCCAGCCTGAACTACCTCCTAGTCATGGCCTTAATTTTTTTTAAAGATTTATTTATTTTTATTATTTATATTTATTTTTATTACAAAGTCAGACACACAGAGATACAAGTGACCACAACGGCTGGTGCTGTGCCGATCCGAAGCTGGGAACCTGGAACTTCTTCCAGGTCTCCCACACGGGTGCAGAGTTGCAAGGCATTGGGCCGTCCTTAACTGCTTTCCCAGGCCACAATCAGGGAGCTGGATGGGAAGTGGAGCTGCCGGGATTAGAACCGGTGCCCATATGGGATCCCGGGGCTTTCAAGGCGAGGACTATAGCCGCTAGGCCATGCTGCCGGGCCCCATGGCCTTAATTTGAACTGGCTGGCATTGTAGCCCAATCTAACCCATCCTGTACTCCATCCTTGTTCTCACATCTGCCAGTGGTTGGTATAAACTGGCCCAGTCTGGCTTGCCCCCAGACCTGACCAGTGGGTAATGTGACCTGGTTTGGTTTGGGTTGCTCACCTGCAGGGACTATGTCCTAACAGAGGAATTCTCCAAGCTCCTCTGGTCACTTCCCTCTCACAGATGTCGCACATTCTGGTGGGTTCTTGGGCCAACCTGACTTGGCCCACTTCCTGTCCTATCAAGTACAATGCTCTTGCCCAACCAGCCCACACCCATTCTGGCTCGTACTGTTGTGTGCTACAGCCCAGCCCTCCCTGTCTACTCGCAGACCTAGCTCTTGCATGATCTAGCAGGTACTGAGATCTAGCCCAGCATGTCCTACACCCACTCCAGCTCTGTGAGCACCAATGAGTGCTTGAACCTAGCTCAGTCTGGCACATTACAGACCCAGCCTACGTCCATGGCCAGGGATGTCCAGCCGTGTCCAGCCATCCCCATTCCAACTCATGCTCACTAGGGGAACCACAGCCAAGCTGGGGTGTCCTCTTAGCTCCCCCAACCAAGCTCTCTCCCAGCCACAGGTCTGAGCATTCCAGTGGTTACTCTAACCCAGCCCGCCATAACCCATCACCTAGCTTGGCCTTTGCCATCGGATGCTGCAGCATGGCCTGGCGTGGCCTGCCTTAGTCCCAACTTTATTTTTTTTTTCTATTTTTTATTATATTTTGGACAATCTTTACATTGTTAATTAGGGTATGAAGGTTCAAGGGCTACAGGAAAGTGGGTAAGACTATCATTTCCACACATTTTTTTCTTTTCTCTCTTTTTTTCTGTATCTGGGGTAAAGGGGAGATAAAGAGAGAAGCCCCACCCAGTCTCCCACCCATCCCAGATCCCTGATGTGGGGCGTGCTCTGAGGGTCTTGCTCAAGTGGTTCTGATAGTTCAACAGTTATGAATCGCTGTCATTCTCACCATTCCAAGCATGAAGAAATCGCTGCGAAGTCCACTGGTTGACATAGTCCATCTTAGAATCTCCATTCGCCCTGTTTTTACTGCTAACATATGGCTGGGGTAGTTGATTGATTTGTTCTGTCCTTGTCTTTTCATGATTAGGAATCTGAGTCCAGCAGATCGATTGAGGGGATCCCTAAAAAAACTTTGTCTGAGGTGATCTCAGACCAGGTTCTTGTGTGTATTTGCAAGTACGGGGCATGGTATAGTCCATCGCCTCAATCAGCTGGTGGTTGCAATTGTTGGGTCGGTTCTGTTTCCAGCCCTGTCTTCCACTGGAACCAACGGCTGTTGCAATCCCAACCTTTCACTGGTTGATGCTGCAGCTTAGCCCTGCCCAGCCTGCCCCATCCTTGGCTTTCATGTAAACTGGTAAGCGTGATAGCCTAGCCTAGGTTAGCATGGCCTGCACCCCAGCCTGGCTCCCACACATGCCAGTGACTCCCGGACTCAGATCTCACGCGAGCCAGCAGGTATAGGTCCTTATCCAGCAACCTGCCCCCCAGGTTGGTCTTTGTGCTGGTGAATGTTGTGGCCTGGCCTGTACCATACCCAATCCTTGAGTGTGCCTGTGGGTGCTACAGCCTGAACCAACCTGTCCTGTTCCCAACCCCAGTACCCAGGATTGTTGCTGAGTTCCATGGTCATGCCTGGCTTAGCCCGTCACCACTGCAGCTCTTGAGCAGGCCAGCTGGAATGACAGTCCCACAGGGGTGAGCCCACAATCCCACGCACAATCTGCTCCCAGACCCAATTCTTTTGTGAGTTGGTTAATGTTATGGCCCAACCTAACATTGTCTACCCCCTGTGCCAGCACTCACTGGCAGGTACTGAGGTTGAGTCCTGCCAGGCAGCGCCCCCAGGCATGGCTTCTATGTACACTTGGAGTCAGTGTTTAATACCAACACTTCTACCTTAGGTCTCCCACGTGGGCAGGTGTATTGGTTTGACCCTGAATGGTCCCCTTTTCCCTCTTCTAAACCACCCGGTCTCAGCCCCCTTGTTTACCAGTAGCCAGAGCCAGGTTGGGGGAAGTCTCCCCAAAGTCACTCCTCACCTGTCACGTTCTCTCCCAGCAGTCCTCTCCCACATGTCTCCAGATCTCATTCCCTGAGCAATCCATGGCCCCCCTGAGCTTGATCCTTGGGCTGTTTGCTGTACCAGCCAGACGCCCTGCCTGCCTATCCTGGGCCCCAGGGCCCTGGACCTTGTTTGTTGGTGTAACAGCATCTGCTCCCCACATATCTTAAAAAAAAAAAAAAAAAAAAATAGAATGGTTGACAGGCTGGCACACTGGTATAATTAACACAAATTTGGCATTAACTAGGCCCAGCATGCCTGCCAACTATTAGCTGCTTTTTCCCAGCAACGAACAGTTGCCTAGGTACCATGCAACCTGGGCCACTGCCTACAGCTGGGGAATCTCTGTGTTTTCCTGCTCTTGGTTTGTACTTCGTAGATTGTCCATAGAAGGCCAGAGAGCAGGGTCTGGTACGTGGTCAGTGCTGAACAAACATTAGCTTTCTTAGGATTTCGCTTCTGAGAGCTTCACTTTTCCCATCTGTTGAAGCAGAAAATTATTTTTATCCCTAATTCCTGGGGCTTCCTCATGGATTAAATGACTTTCACGTGGGCACTGCACCTGGCATGGCCCTTTGGCTACAGGGAAAGCCTGCAGGAGGTGTTGGTGGTGGTGGTTGGTAAGAGCGCTTCCCACCTGTCCTGGGAGGGAAGGTGAAGGACAGGCTCCATAGTCGCTCATCGGCAGGTGACAAAGACACGGTGAGCCGGAGGACCCCGTAGAGCAGGGGTCCGGTCCCGCAGGTGCGTCCCTAAGAACAGAGGCCTGAAGGGTTGTCAATGCCCCTGGACCTTGGACACGACTGAGGTGTCCTACGAGGGGAGTCCAGTTCAGTCGCTGTGGTGTGTCCTTACAGCGTGTCATCCAGCCCAAGGCTGTGGCGTGGGGCGAGGGAACTGGCTGGGAGACAAGGGGATTTTTTTTTTTAATTAGATTCTACGTCTATACCATAAGTAATATGGTATAACTGCCTAGGAAAAAGACTGGTCAGAAATGCATCAAAATGTTGGAAGGAACCGTTCGTTCGTGGGTTATTCGTGAGTTTGACTTTCCCTTCTGAGCTATCCGAGATTTTGCAGCCGGAGTTTCGACTTTTCAAGTCTTTGGAATTAAGACTACAAGTTCCAGAAGACGGCACGCTGCCGGTTGCCCAGGACTGCACTGTCCCGGGCGAAATGATCTCTGGGATTTGTAGTCTAACGGAGATAGTAAGGTGGGACGCGCACTACCGGCATAAATAACAGAGGAGGGAATCGCTGCCATTCTGACCAATGGGCAGTGCGAGCCTGGCCTGAATGGCGGACGTAAAGCCAATGGACTAAGCCCTCGGCTTGAGTGACGAGGGTTGCAGCCTACAAGGGGTTTGTGGGGCAGGGCGGCGCGCAGTGGCCGTAGTGCGAACCATGGGAGGCAGCTGGTGGTGGGCTCGGGCTGCCCGCCTGGCCCGACTCCGCTTCCGGGGGTCGTTGTTGCCGCCTCAGCGGCCCCGGAGCGGGGGCGCCCGGGGGTCCTTCGCCCCGGGCCATGGGCCTCGCGCCGGGGCTTCGCCGCCCCCGGTGTCCGAGCTGGACCGTGCGGACGCTTGGCTCCTCCGAAAAGCGCATGAAACAGGTCTGGGGGCTGGGGCGGGTGCGAGGGGGGCTCAGGGACAGCCCGGCTGCCGGCGCGTTCGTGAGCAGTGGGGTGCGCCTGATGCAACGAGCTGGACCGGGAGCGGGGCCGCGGTCCAAGGCGCAGGGAAGCGCCGGCTGCTGGGGGACCTAGGGGAGAGGACTGGGGTCCGGGCTCGCGGGGCGCGCAGGGAGCAGCAGGGTCCGGAGAGGCGGCCCGGGCCGGTGCGCCCGCCTGCAGGGAGAGGCTCCCAGGGAGAACTCGGTGTGTCAGGGCTGCTTGCCAGGGGGTCGGGTCGGAGTGCAGAGGCGACCACTCTTGGAAAAACAAAATCCGGAGTGTTGCTCCCCTCCTAAGTGTGGGGGGTGGGGAGAACCCCGGGATTGGAAGAGCCCGCAGCCAATGGAGGGGAAGCTCTCCGCTGATTGGCATCGGAGACTGGGGGGCGGGGCCCGAGTGTGGGGGTCCTGGATTGTAGGAGGTCAGGCGCGCACGTAGGGTGTTTCGGGGGACAGACGCCCACCACCACCACCACTTGGCCACTGACGGGTGTTTTGTGTTCTGGGCCAAGACGTGGATGGCATGGAACGGCCATCCGAATAGGACACGGGGGTGGAAAGGCAACGTGGAGGCTGGAGAGATTCTTGGGGTGGTGGTGGGGGGACAGTGTCCCCCCCCAAAAAGCGGGAGGGAGATCCTGGGGACCCACACCTGGGAAAGGACGTGCTGACCTTTTGGATCGTGGCTGGGGTGAATTGTGGCGCACGGGATGCCCCTAGAGGGTTCCGGGATGGAGGAGAAAGGATTTGGCAGGATGGGGTTCAGTGCGGTGGGGTGGGGTGGAGGCCCGGTGCGGGGAAGCCGAGCGGGCCTGGGGTGCCGGGGTGGGCCGGTGCTGACTCCCCTCCCGGCCCCCGGCCCCCAGCCTTCCTCTCTTGGTTCCGCAATGGCCTCCTGGCGTCCGGGATCGGGGTCATCTCCTTCATGCAGAGCGACATGGGCCGGGAAGCTGCTTATGGTGAGTGTGTGGGGACTCACCTCCGCTCATGGGGGAGGCGGAACCCCCTGCCCTGCCCCACCCCTAAATGCAGGGTTGTCCCTCGTGTCCCCTCCTTCCTATGGACACCTGACCCCGCTGGGCGGATCCCCAGTCTGTGGGCGCCCTGCCTCACCCCCATGCCTCCTCAAGCCCCTGGCCCCGGGCGTCCCCTGACCCCCTGCCTCTCCCGCAGGTTTCTTCCTGCTGGGCGGCCTGTGCGTGGTGTGGGGCGGCGCCTCCTACGCCGTGGGCCTGGCCGCGCTGCGGGGCCCCATGCAGCTGTCGTTGGGGGGCGCGGCGGCGGGCGTGGGCGCCGTGCTAGCCGCCAGCCTGCTGTGGGCCTGCGCCGTGGGCCTCTACATGGGCCAGCTGGAGCTGGACGTGGAACTGGTGCCGGAGGACGACGGGACGGCCACCGCCGAGGGCCCCGATGAAGCCGGCCGGCCGCCGCCGGAGTAGCCCCCCACCCCGAGCGTGGACCCCCTTGAGGACGAGGACTGGGACATTAAAACCTGACTCTGTGCGCTCCAGACTTCCCATGGTACTTGCTGCGAGCGGGGGAGGCCGGGCCCGCGGGGCCACAGCGGCGCAGGGACGAGGCGGCAGCCCTGGAGATGGAGCCGTGGCGCACGCGGCCTTTAATGCCCTCGGAGGTCCCGCCCGTGCCCGGGGCTGCTCTGCCAGGCCTCAGTCCCCCTTCCGCTGCAGCCTGGCAGTCGCGGGCCCTGGGTATGGCAGGCCCAGGGTCGGGTAGAAAGCTTCCGGGAGCCCAGGCCCCGGGCCCAGCCGCTGCAGATGCGGGTACACGAGCCCCAGCTCTGCGGGGCCGTAGCGGATGGCGCCGGGCGCGCACAAACTCCGCATCACGGGCGGCGGCAGGAAGCCCGCGTGCAGGAGGGTAGGTGCTGGGTCCCCTGGTGGAGCCAAGCCCCAGGGCCGCATGGGGACCTGCTTCAGGGCCCCTGCACGGATGACGGATGTGAACTCGGGGCGTGGCAGCAGGGCGGGGCTGCCCGCGGCCTCCTCATCTCCACTGTCCTCGGACCCCGTGGTCACCTCCTTGGGGCTTTCCTCCGTCTTGATGCATTTGCTCTGGGACTGGGAGGCCTCCTCTTTGTCTTGGGGAGCCGACCCTGGGAGAGAAAGAACCCAAAGGGTGCTGTACAGACCTTCCCAGAATGGAGCGAATGTTCTAGAGCCGCAGCTTCTGATGTCCTTGAAATGAGGCCAGTAGGATGGGGGGGTGGGGTTTACTGGCACAGTCAGCACCCCCCCTTGCCCACACCACCCCCTGGTGGCCTCCAGACATGCACACCACTCTGGCAGCTCCTTCGGTGGGTTTCCCTGGCTGAGGTGGGATGGGGCTCACCTGTGGGCTCTGGCCTTGGGCTGGACATGTCCTCGTGGGTGGCCGGAAGCTGGAAGGCGTCCAGGGGGGCTTGGTCACCCTCCGCTTGGCTGGGGACAAGATGATGGGTTGGGAATGTGGTGTGTGTGTGTGTGTGTGGCAGCCACCCCGCCTCTTTGGGCAGGGGAAGAGCCCACCATGGTGTGCCCACACCTGAGCAGGCACTTCCAGCCTCTGGTCAGCCAGGCCATTGTCCCACCCCAGCCCTCTCGCGTTCTCAGAGCCTCCCGGGCTTGGCCTGTCCCCCCACACCCCTCACCTGAGCACGTGGCTGACCCATAGCACGTGGTGCTCCCCGGGGCTCTTGCCACTCCCGGCCACAGTGGCCACTGACTGCAGCCACACAAAGCCCCCAGCACGCTGCAGCCAGCGGTAGTAGCCGGTCACCACCTGGCCCTTGTCCAGCACTGGGCGCAGCAGCCCGGAGCAGGAAAGAGACAGGAGGGGCAGGGGTGAGAGGTCAGGGAGAGGAGGCAGTGGGGGAGGGCAAAGGCAGAGGCACAGGGAGGATTTGGGGAGCCCTGTTCGACACACGCACACGCGAGAACCCCTCCCTGCTCGGACTCCCTGCTGCTCATGCTGGGCTGCACGAGGCCCCGGGGGAGGCGCCAGGGGTGCAGGGGTGGCTGGTGGAGGGGTCTCACGCTCCAGGTGGCTTTGGCGGATCCTCGTCACGTCCTGGCCGTGCACGAACTGGTAGCAGCTACGGCCCACCAGCTCTGAAGGCCCCAGGTCCATGTGGTCGCTGACTCTGGGGGCGGTTGGGTGTGGGAGAGGAGTCCCAGATGCCGCCACCCGACCCCAGAAAGCAGGGTTGGCCCCATGGCCACCTGGGGTTCAGGGCCCTGCCCCTCCTCCTGACTGGTCACTGTCACTGTCCAGGGGTCGCCCCATTTCTGCCCTCCACTGGCCCAGCCCCCTGCCCCGGTACCTGCTCTCACAGGCAAGGATGGTGAGGCCCAGGCTGAGGCGGAAGACTATCATGTGTCCATGCAGGGGGAGCTCGGACAGCGGTGCTGGGGGCAACGTGTGGCCGAGGGCCACCAGGCCCAGGGCGCGTGCCCGGAGGCGCCCCGTCACGTGGATGACCTGCTGGCGGTGGGCATGGTTGGAGGGGCAAGGCGGGGCCAGCAGGAGTGGGGGTGCCGGGGGCTATGAGGGGCTCACCACACCCACCTTGTACCCCGAGGCCTTGACGTGTAGCCCCCTTTTGGTGAGAGTGGACTTCATGCGGACGAAGAAGGAGCGCTCCTGCGCGCGGCTGGAGGGGGCCGCCTCCGCGGGGCTGGGCTCTGGGTGGACACAAGGACCGCTCAGGCTGCACATACTCAGACACCTCGCGCCTGCAGAGCCAGGGGACTGGCCGCGCTCCCCGCAGGCTCACTGCCTGGTACCCTAACCCTGGCCTGCACCTGGCGACAGCCCCTCCTCTAGGAAGGCCTCCCTGACCACTCAGCCGGAGTGGCGTCCCTACGTGGGGTTCCCCAGCCCTGCCTCTTGGAGTCTCGGGCAGAGCTGGATCTGTCGTGGTCACCCCTGTGTCCACAGTACAGGGAAGAGCAGCAGGTAGAGGCCCCGCCCCCACAGGTGGGCGGGATTCCCTACAGCAGGTTCACAGCTCAGGGAGTTGTGCTGTGGAACAAACCCCAGGCAGGAAAAATCCTGCGGAGTGGAAATCCTACTGCGGGGAGTGGAAATTTCCACAGGAAAGAAGGGTTCGCAGCCCAGGGTTCTGCAATCCAGAGCGAGGCTGTGTGGCCCGGGGCCAGGAGGCCAGGCGCTCGCGCAGAGTGGGGGCTGAGGGCTTGCGGGGAGCCCAGCTGCGCCCCAGGACCAGCCTGCACTAAAGCAGCTGAGGGGGTGGGAGGCGAGCTCGTCTGAGCCCTGAGCCGTGTCGCCAGAAGGAGCCCACCTGGAGCAACCCTCGCACGGGGGGCTTCTATGGGAACCAGACCTCTCCAGCGTACCGGTCTCTGGCGCGTCGGCCAGCGAGGAGGAAGACGAGGAGGAAGAGGAGACGGAGGGGGGAGTGGGAGGCCCAGGCGTCGGGGCGCGCAGCCCCAGCTGCTCCAGCACCTCCGAGTGGTCGCCTGGGTGGATGTAGTCGAAGACGCTGCTGCCGGTCAGCTCCACCTGCCGTTCATAGACGCTGGGCTGTCAGGTGCACCCTGGGGCCCACCCGCAGGCTGCATTTGTAAACGTCTTTAAAGAGAATGCTGCCCGCACTTCATCCCAACGCCCCTGTCTATGCTTTAAAGGGGCGGGGGGTGCCAGACCCCCTCCTCCACTCCCCTCTCCTGGGCAGGCGTACAGGGTGTCCCAGCAGGCAGGCAGCTCTGAAAACACGCAGTAGACAATTTCAAACTCCTTAGTTGGAACCTTCGCTCAGGCCTCCAGGTCGGGTTCACACGGGTTCTCTCCCCAAGGATGCAGTCCCGCCCAGCCTTCCTGTCTGATCTAGTGGCTAACGGTCACTTCCAGGGCCCCTCCTCACCACACGCTCTGCCCATCCCGGTCTCATGCCCTGCCCACCGGTTTTTCCAAGTCTCTGCGTTGCCAGAGGCCAAAAGACCGAGGCCGGAGATTCCGTGTCTGCCGAGGTGGCCCTCTGGGCCGAGGGTGTCTGAAGCTCCAGGCTCCGCACCCCCAGCCTTGCGCTGCCCTCCAGCCGCAGAAGCTAGGGCGGGGTCAGGGGCTGAGGCCGAGGGCATGGTGCAGGCCTGCCAGCTGAACCAAGTCAGCAAGCCTCAGCTACTTGTAGCAACAGCCGGGGACCTTGCAATGGTTTAGGGGAAAATGAGTGGACTTCTGGTCAACCCCTCGCTAGCAAACTGACCCTGCACATGGACTATATTGGGGGGCTAGGTGGGACCCTTCCGATCCAGTCTGTTCTTCATGCTGGGATGGCACGGCCAGGGGAGAGAAGGGGCACCCGTGAACCCAGGGAGACCCCTTACCTGTGACAGGCCCAGATAGATGGACACTGTTTCTGAAATGTACAGGAATTTCCCATCCTGGTTCAAGGCGAACACGAAGCCGTCCAAGGACTAGAGAGTGGGCGGGGCGGGGGAGCTGGTGTTAAGAGATCTTGGGGAGTCTGTCTCCCCCAGGCTCTGAGGAGGGGAAGCCAAAGGGGCGCCCTCGCCTGCTCCCAGGGTTGGGCGAGAGGGGGCTGCTGCTCCCAGAGGCGGCCACCGGGTGGCAGCAGAGAGCAGCAGGCAAGGGCCTCACCTGTAGGATGTGCCCCCCAGCTGCTCACCTGTAGGATGTGCCCCCCAGCTGCTCACCTGTAGGATGTGTCCTCCCAGCTGCTGCTCGAAGACTTCCGAGGCCAGCGCGGCAGGGCCCCGGCGGCCTGGGGCTGCGGGCAGAGGGAAAGAGAGGAGGCTTGGGCATGCTCCTCGGGCATGCCAGGAGCTGCAGGGCTGTCTTGGTGCAGTGGCTTAAGCTGCGGCTGGGCATACCCGTGTCCAGCTGCTCTAGGCAGAACCCCACTTCAGCTTCCTAGCCAGCTTCTTGCTAACGCACCGCGGTGGCAGCACACGATGGCTGAGTGCTTGGGCTCCTGCCAGCCGCCAGAGAGCTCCACGTGGAGTTCCTGGCTCCCAGCATCAGCGTGCCCCAGCCAGCTGAGGAGTAAGCCAGTGGGTGCAAAATCTGTCTCTCATCAAATAAACAAGTCTGTTTTGGTACACAGGAGCTTTTGGATGTAGTTTGGTTGTTTTTTTTTTTTTTTTCTGAATTCTCTGAAGACTCTTCATACATTAAAGAATTAAGAAAGAAATAGGGGGCCCAGCAGGATGCTCCATTGGCTAATCCTCCCCTTGCAAATGTTAGGATCCCATATGGGTGCTGGTTCATGTCCCCGCTGCTCCACTTCCCATCTGGCTCCGTGCGGTGGCCTGGGAAAGCAGTTGAAGACAGCCCAAAGCCTTGGGGTCCTGCACCCACATGGGAGACCTGGAAGAAGTTCCTGGCTTCTGGTTCAGCTCCAGCCATCGTGGCCATTTGAATGAATCAGCAAATAGAAGATCTTTCTGTCTGAACTTCTTTCTGTATATCTGCCTTTCTAATAATAATTTTAAAAAGACTTAAATAGATACTTTTTTTCCCAAAGAAGCCACCCAGGAGGCTGATAAGCACATGACAAGATGCTCATGGCATGAGGTCTTGGAGAAACAAAAGCCAAAACCCTGACAAGGGGCCACTGCTGTGGCATAGCAGGTAAAGCAGCTGCCTGCTGCACCAGCATCCCATATGGGCACCAGTTCAAGTCTCAGCTGCTCCACTTTCAGACCAGTTCCCTGCTAATGTGCCTGGAAAAGCAGTGGAAGACTACTTGGGGTCCCTGCACCTTTGTGGGAACCCTGGATAGAGTGCCTGGCTTCCACCTGGCTCAACTGTGGTCATTGGGGAAGTGTATTGGCAGAAGGAATATCTCCATATATACTTCACAAATAAAAATGCTTAAAAGAAATTTAGTCCTAATGAAATGCCACTTAACTTTCAGGAGTCTGGTATTAAACTTTTGTTTGTTAGTTATTTTTGTTTGTTAGGAAGAGAATTTAAAACAGGCACGTGGTAGGGCCCTGCACATGCCTGGCGGCCACAGTCAGACACAAACCAGGGGCGTGGGCCTGTAGGGAGCTGCAGGGTAACCCGTGACCATCAAACCAGGTGCGTTTCAGGGCCAACTGCTGTGATCGCCAGGACACGGGACTGGGTCATTGTCCTGTGGGTCCCGGGGTAGGGTGGGAGGGCAACATTCTTGGGGGACGGGAATATTCAGGCCTAGATCAAGGTGGATGGCTTACACAACGCCAATTGCACGTTTTCAAATGAATTAACCTCAGTTAGCAAAATGGGATGGGTTGGGCATATATAAAATGTGGAGCACCAGCGAGAGCCAGGTAGAGTGTCAGTGAGGCTGAGAGTCAGGCCAGGTGGGTGAGCAGAGAGGAGAGACAGAGTCAGGCCTCGAGGTGGGGTGGCAGAGCCCCTCCAGACCCCCGACAGGAGCTGGGCCTCAGGCTGGGGCGGGCAGAGACCCCCCTGGGGCTTCTGTAACCCCAGATCTGCAGAAAATGGGCCTCCCTTCTCAGGGAGACCCAGTCTGGCACGGCAAGTGGGTGCCAGGTGCTCTGGGGGACGAGAGGGCTTAGAGGACTCCAGGCCCCCCACGAGGCATGGCACCAGTCCTTCCCTGGCTGCGTGCCTGCCCCTCTAAGTGCCTCAGTTTCCTCCTGTCAGGTGGGTTTGCAGGAAGTGTCACCCCCTGGCAGGCTAAGCACCCGGGCAACTGGCACGTACAGGGCTGGCGGAGGCAGCCAGCAGGTGCAGCCACAGCCAAGGCAGCGGTGGATTCGGATGACCACTGCGGTCACCAGCGGGCCTGCGACAAGCCGCTCCCGCCCCACTAGGGCCCCATCTCGAGCCCAGACCTTCTTTCTCCATAAGCACCCCATCCCTTGGCTGCCTCCACCCCACTTGCAGCTCTAGCAACAATAACTGGGGGGAGTGATGGGGACCCACCAGCCCCATGACAGGCAGGAACAATGCCGCCAGCTAATTGTTGCAATTTTCCCTTGTCATTTCTGCTAATTCCTTCATTTTCCCACTCACAGGATCAGCCCGGGTCAGACAGAGCCGTGGCAGTGAGTGGCATTCATGGGCATGTGGTTCCGGGGGTGGCAGGCATCGAGGGATCAGGAGCCTGACCCTAGTGCCAGGGACCACAGGCTGTGTCTCCTGTCACTGCCAGTCAGCAGTAGACTCTGTCCCACCCTAGAGTGGCCCCTTCTCTCTTTCCAATCCCAAACCATCACTCATTCATTCAACAAACACTGGCCAAGGGCTTCATCCCAGCAGGGAGAGGGCAAAAGTGGGGGGCAAGGCCTCATCCAAGGTTCCAGGCACTCCCAGCTCTACCCCTGAGCCCAGACACCTAAGGGGTGGAGTTTGGAGGAGGAATCCCCCTCAGGTGCAGGCCTGAGGGTGGGGAGCTGGGCATGACGGGGAGGGGCACTTCTCGGCTGCATCTGCAGAATGGGTACATGTGTGGTACACAGTAGGTGCCTAATCCATGCATCCTGCAGCTGTTCCTGGTACTACTGCCAATAACTGGGGTGCCTCTGTCCTTCCAGAAAGTTCTGTCACATCCCCCATCTGGCACCCACTCCCAAAGGGCCATCAGCAGGTCTCAGTACATATCCCAGATTGCTGGCAGCCTTGTCTCTGGCACCCATGACCCACCCACACCTCTGCAGAGGCCCTGAGCCTGGGGTGGCCCCAGGTAGCAGGCTGTGTTGGTGATGGGAAGTAAGTGTGTGTGGGGGTGGTCTATGCGCTGGGGAGAGGAGGAAGGTGTGAATGTGGAGGGAGAGTGGGGACAGGCAGGTGCCCTGGAAGGGCTAAGGTGCTAGGAACGGGGATCCTGGGATGGGGACAGCCTGTGGGAAGGCCAAAGTGGGGGCTGCCACTGAGTGGAGGGCAGAGAGGAGAGGTCCCCAGCAGAGGAGATGGGGGCTTGCAGGTAGGGTTGCGAAGCTCCATCCCTGGAACAGGGCGAGGCTCTGGCTGTTCGCTGGGGCTGCAGGTGCGGCCCCTGCTGCCACGGGTGGGGACTCCAGCTAAGACATTGTCCAGGGTCTCCCCTGGCACCCGCATAGGCAGGTGCAGCGCCGCGCTCTGGGGGAGGGGCCTGCACCCCGCTGCCCCAGTTTGGTTGCTGGGGCTGCATCTCAAGTCCGCTGGCCTTCCCCAGCAGGTGTGCGCTGGAGACCACCCCTGCTACCTCGGGCAGCCTTGGGGGTCCAGCCAGGTAATAGGGGACTAGACGTGGGGACGAGGAGGGGTTCTCACTCAAACCCTCTTCTCCCCTTGCTCTAGCAGGGGACAATAGGAGCGGCTGTTCCAGCCCCCACCCCAGCACATGTTGTTCAGTAATAACAGCAATCAGCGGGCGCCAATGCTGCATTCTCTCCCCGCCAGTCAATTCGCCTAATTACCGCCTGGGAAGCCGCATTATTTAAATTTAAATGGTGATTTATTGCGAGTTTAATCAATGCTATTTTCTCTGCCCCCTCCTGCCCTGGAGCTGGGACAGCTAATGGGACCCCAGCCTCAAGCTCAGGGCAAAGCAACCTCTTTGCTGTGGGTGACCCTCTCACCTGGCGACCTCAGGTGGCCGCAGGGATAACGGGGCCTGAGTGACAACCGGCCACGCAGCGCGTTGCTGCTCCGTGTGCTTCACCTTTCCCAGGGCCAGCGCCCCACTCAAAACAGCAGGTACTTAGCTAAATGCCAGCCAGCCTAACAACAACCCAGCAAGGGCGGCGCTGCTAACCATGCCTCGCCCCGCCTCACCCACCTGACCTGCCCCTGGCTCTCTGGGGTACCCCTAGGCCTGAGGGCCTGTGGCTCTTAACAGTGAGCTCCAGGCAGCTTGTGCGACCCCTGTATCCAGTCCACCCAACCCCTCCGGTTGCCAAGGTCTTGCTGAAATCAAAACCCATGAAATCATCCCCGCCTCTTGCGCCCCTTCCAACAGAGTGATGTTATATACTCAGAGTAGGAGAGCAAAAACCGCCCGATGGGGCACCCTGAACCCCAGGCGCCCTCACGGACAAGGCTGGGCCAAGGGGCACCGGCAGCCCCGATCCTGGCTCCAGGGTCGCCCGCCCGCGCACCCCACCACGCCCCTGCCCACATCCCCCTCATCTCAGAGGGCGCCAGGACCCCCGGCCCTCCCGGCCCAGGCCTGCGCACTCACCCAGGCTGCCCGGTGGCGCTACGGACCGCAGCCCCCAGGGCGGCGCCCCCAGGGCGGCAAAGCGCCGCAGGCGGAGGTAGGTGACGCTGAGGCGCACGATGGACGCCTTGTCCAGCTGGCTGGAGATGGCGCCGGGCAACGGGAGCAACTTGGCCAGCTCGAAAAACTCCAGGTTTTCCTTCCCGCGCCTGGAGCGCGCAGCATTGCGCGACTTTTCCTTGCGCTGCGCCTGCAGGCTGGGCGGGCGATGCGGAGGAGGCGTCAGTGGAGGGGCAGTGAAGAGGTAGGGGTGGACCCCGCCCCCTGCAGGTGGATGCCCACCTGAGTTCTATGGCCTTGGGGCTAGGTCCCCGGGTCCTTGTTTGGGAGGGGAACAGGGAAGAGCAGTGGGGGGGACAGGATGCCTGGGTACCACATTCTCCCTCCCCAGGGATGGGGACTGGATGATCCCTGGGGTCTCCGCCTGGGGAGGGGTGGGGGGGACGTCTCCATGGGGCGGGGCCATGGCCAGGGGGGCGGGGCTGTGCTCACCAGGGTCCGGGCGGGGCCTTGACCATCAGCCCAGGCAGAAAGTCCCACGGGATGCTGGCGCCACGGCCTCCCCCGCATCTGCCCTCGACCCCGCTGCCACGGCTGGAGTAGGGGGTCGACATCTCGGCGGGGCTGCTTCAGGTGAACGCAGAGGCCCGCGCCCCCTGCAGCGTGAGGGAACCGCTGGCAGACTTTGCAGGTAAACTGAGGCCTCGTGTGGAGGTGGGGTGGGGATGAAGCCGGGTCACCACGAAGGGCAGTTGTGGGATGGGGACTCAGTTTCCCGTTGCTCGCACAGACCGCAGCTCCCACCCTGCCCGGGCTGGGCTGGTGTTCCCGGTGTGGACGTGCCCCGCCGCTGCCGCCGCCGCCTCCCCCGCGCCGCCCGCCAGCGCGCCCGCCTCACGCCCGCGCCGGGCCGGCTCCCGCATACCAATGGGCGCACGCGGCGCGCATACGGATCGGACCGGCCCGCGCGTTGCGTGCCAAGCATGCCCAAGCCGGGCGGGGGGCAGGTGCGTCCTCCTCGTCCGGCGCCAGCCCCCCACTCCCACCAAGCCCACCCCATCGTCCTACTCCCCCCGCATCAGCCATGAGCCCGTTTTCCTGGCTGGGCTGGTGAGGTTGGGGAGGAAGTGGCGCAGGGGCACAGGGCAGCGACCCCACCCCAGCCCCTTGGGGAGGCACCACAAGTCCTGGACGCCAGTACGACTTTATCCCTGGAGATCCTGGCCTCTGCCCGAGGCCATCCCTGGAGGGACCCTGTGCCCCGGGGTCCTGGTAGCCCTTGGACCCGGGACATGTTTGTTTCGGTCTTCGCTTTGCTCCCCGCCCGCCCACGGACAGCCGCAAACTGGTCGCCCCCCACCTCTCACTCCTCCAGGACGCAGGAGTACCCCCACCAGCTGATGCCCCGTGGGTTACCTGGCCGTATGGTTGGCTCCAGGCGCGGGTGCGGTGGTGTGGGGCTGGCCTGGAGGTGCCGAGGAGGGGGCGCTCCATAGGCCCCAGGGCTCAGGAACACAGTCCAGCGCCCAGCCTCTGGCGGGTGGCGCGTGGCCACCCCGGGCCCTCACGGACTGGGGAGGCGCAGGTGGCGGGTAGGTGGGTGGTGTCTTCCAGAGCCCCGCCCTCCGTCCCACTCCCGGCGCCCCGCCTGGCACCTGCCCCTCCCGACTGTCCACCACAGGCAGGGTCTGGAGCGCCCCCAGAGAGCCGGAGTGGGAACCGGGGTCCCCAGCAGGAACTTTAAGACTAACCCCAAAGCGGTCCCAGGGAAGGACCAGGGAGTGACCCATCTCGTGGCCTGGTGTGGTGGCAATGAGCTCCCTGTCCCCAGGGGAAATCAAGCAAGCACTCAACGCTGGGAAAGTGTGTGTGTGTGTGTGTGTATGTTTCCAAGGACATCAGAGTTCTCCTACTCTAGCACCTTTAATTTATTTACTCATTGAAATGCGCTGTACTGTGGCACCTGGGGGTAAGCGGCTTGCAACAATGGCATCCAGGATGGCTGCCTGTTCCAGTCCCTGCTGCTCCACTTCCCATCCAGCTCCTGACTAGTGTGACTCAGAAAGCAGTGAAGGGTGGTTCCAGCGCTCGGGCGCCTGCCACCCACGTGGGAGACGCAGGTGGGGCTCCAGGCTCCAGGCTCCGGTGGTTGCCGTTTGTGTCCTGGCGGCCCCGCTTCCCATCCAGCTCCCTGCTTGTGGCCTGGGAAAGCAGAGGAGGGCGGCCCAAAGCCTTGGGACCCTGCTGCCACATGGGAGACCTGGGGGAAGCTCCTGGCTCCTGGCCTTGGATCAGTTCAGCTCCAGCCATTGCTGTCATTTGTGGGAGTGAAGCAGTGGATGGAGGATCTTTCTTCATCACTTTGGCTGTCAAATAAACAAATCAGGACGTCCCATACAGGCTTGCTGTCCGCATGAAAGGAATAAATGCAATAAAAGCTTACTGGGCTTCGACTACTCGCTGAGCTCTGAAACAGGGATAGAAATTCCAGGCCTCTCGGGCCAGTGCGGCTGGAGTGCGCCCTGAAAGGCGAGCCAAGCCTTTCAGGTGGCAAGAAGGGGGGTCCCCCGTAGTAATCCTGGTCCCTCAAGTGGCACTGGGAAGGGCTGGGGGGAGCTTGGTGGGAAGTTGTAGGCCTCCTCCTCCTCCTCTCTCCCCTCCTTCCGTGTGGGAAGCTGCCATCCTTGCCTCGTCATGCACCATGTGCCCTGTCCACACCCTCGACCCACCTGAGGTGGGCAGATGCAGACACCTGCCCCCTGCCTCGCCCTTTTCTCCCCCAGTGCTGGCGCTGCGAACTCCCCCACCTCACAGCCCCAGCCTACAGAAGTGCAGCATGATGACCCCCCAAGCGGAGCGGAACACATTCCCAGCTTTGCAGGTGCCCGTGGGGTCCCACGTGGCGCACAACAAGAGCTCCCACCTACCGGTTAGGGGACATGGCGACAACCCAGCTGGTCTTGGGAGAGGTTCCACTACTCATGGCCGGTGACCTCGGAGAGGAGGCCCAAGCTCACTCCTCTCCAGCAGGTGGGCCCAAAGGGGCTGTTAGAAGGTGATCAGGCGCAGGTGGGGCTGGGAGCGAGCCCGGCAAAGGTAGTTGGGAGTTACGTCAGGGCCTAGGATGGGAGGTGCAGGTGGTGGAATGTGGGGACAACCATGATGGTACTCAGCTGTGCTGGTGGGGGGCAGGGTCCCCCGCTCCCTGGCTGGGGCGGCCGCCTTTGTGCTCAACTCCAGCAGCAGGGCCCTGTCCATACACCAGTCTTCCATCTGTCCAAGATGACAGCAGGAGCCTGGGTCAGCCTGAAGCCAGGCACCAGGAGCTTCAGCTGGGTCTCCCCGGTGGGTAGCAGAGGCCCCTGTCCTTGGACCACCACCTGATGCCTTAGCTGTGCTGCCTCTCCAAGCAACTGCAACTGTGCCCCAGCGTTTGGTCCCCTCTGGGGTTCTTTCAGTCATAACACATTACAGTTCCCCCATGCCTGAATGTCTACAGTGTGCTGCAGAGTCCAATTTGGTAGGAGCTTGATTTTATTCTATTTTTGAAAGATTTATTTATTTTTATTGCAAAGTCAGACATATAGAGAGGAGGAAGACAGAGAGGAAGATCTTCCGTCCGTTGATTCACAGCTGGTGCTGAGCCAATCCAAAACCAGAAGCCCAGAGCCTCTTCTGGGTTTGCCATGTGGGTGCAGGGCTCCAAGGCTTTGAGCCATCCTTGACTGCTTTCCCAGGCCACAAGCAGGGAGCTGGATGGGAAGCGGGGTGGCTGGAATTAAAACCAGCAACCATATGGGATCCTAGCGCATTGAAGGCGAGGACTTTAGCTGCTAGGCTATAGCGTCAGGCCCTTATTTAATTTTTCTTAAGATTTATACACTTATCTGAAAGGCAGAGTTAGAGAGAGGGAGGGAGGGAGCACGAGACATCTTCCATCCACTGGTTAACTCCCCAGATGGCTGCAAGATCCAGGCCTGACCGGAGCCTGAAAGCCCATCAGGGTCTTCCACGTGGGTGCAGGGACCCAAGCACTTGGCATGTTGTGCTGCCCTCCCGAGCGCATTAGCAAGGAGCTGGGTCAGAATTGGAGCAATCGGGACCTGAACTAGCACCCATATGGGATGCCAACATTGCAGGTGATGATTTAACCCACCACACCACAGCACGTGCCCTAGCTGGCTACTGGGCAGAGTAGGAACTGTGGAAGGGAGAGTTCAGGTGAAGAGGTGGCCACGGCCAAAGGTCAGATGATGGGGGTCCTGACACATGGTGGCAGAAGTCAGAGAAGGAAGACCCTGGGGAGGTGGCTGGCTCAGGTGTGCAGGGGTGGGAGGTAGGAGCAGGTGGGGTCAGGTGTGGAACCCCAGGGGATACACAGAACCCTTGGGTCTGTTCCCCATGCCCCTGGATCCTCCCTGGGGCATGGCTGCAAGGTCATACCTCCTGGCTGGGGTAAGCCAGTCTTCTGTAAAATGGTGACAGTGAGCTAAGTTGGTGGATGCAAACGGACTAAAACTGAGGTCCTCTGATTGGTGGATTTTAGATTATTGGTGTTTCCGGAAGCCCCTTCAGGTCTCTCCTGTAAGTTTTCTAGAACTTAACTTTGGGAAGCCCTTCTTGCTCCCCCTCTCCACTTGACTGCTGCAAAACTGGCCCAGGCTCCCCATTCCCCTCCCTGATGTCCTGGGGCTGACGGGTCCCGGCAGGCGAAAGGCTTGAACTCACGCCGCCCCCGGCTAGGTTTGTCAGCACCTGCTGCTGCATGCAGGGCTGCGGCGCTCTGCTGACCCCTGGTGGCCGCCGGGAAGAGTGCGGCCCCTGGCTTGGCAGAGTTGGGGGGCTCACCCTGGGGTCATTAAGTAAATGCCCCCTGCCCCGTGTCTCCGTCCTGGCTTCAGGCTTGAGCATGCTCATACAATGCTGGACCTGGCTCAGCACCTTTTAAAGAGTGATGTTTTACCTCTCATGGAGTTAGAAACCGTACTTGGTTTAACCTAAAAAAAAATCCATGTACCGATTTAGCTAAAGCTGGGCCAGGCTGCAGCCAGGTGTCAAGATACTGCATCCAGGGGCCAGTGCTGTAGCTTAGTTAAGCTTCCACCTGTAGTGCCAGTATCCCTTACGGATGCTGGTTCAAGCCCCAGCTACTCTACTTCTGACCCAGCTTCCTGCTAATGTGCCTGAGAAAGCAGTGAAGGAAGGCTCAAGTGCTTGGGCCCCTGCACCCACCTGGGAGACGTGGAAGAAGCTCCTGGATTCAGATCAGCCCAGTCCTGAATGTTGTGGCCATTTGGGGCGTGCATCTGTAGGGTGGGAGCCCTAGGGAAGAGCAGCCTCTGGGTGGGAGGGGGAGCACCCCCCAGAGGTCTCTGGTTTGTGGGGAACCAGGTTGGGGGAGGGGTTGGCTTGGAGGGGCCAGGAGGCAGGTGTTGGAGCAGAGAGCATGGAGGAGAGCTTGGTTTATCCATGGGGCATTGTCAAGGGTGAGGCCCACAAAAGCTCTGCAAACGGACCCACCCTCCCTGCAGGAACCCCCTCCCCAGCTCTGCACCAAGTGATGCTGGCTAAGGCACCCGAGACAGGAATGGTGAGAGCTCAAGGCAGAAGCACACTGAGTTCCAGCTGCGTATCAGCTTTGAAAAATAAGCAACAAGTTAGGCCCCAGCACTGCGGGCAGTGGGCAAAGCTTCTGCCTGCAATGCTGGCATCCCACATGGGTGCCAGTTCGTAGCCCAGCTGTTCTACTTCCGGTCCAGTTCCCTACTTAATGCACCTGGGAAGGCAGCAGGTAAACAGCCTAAGGACTTGGTCCCTGCACCCACGTGGGGGATCTGCGTGGTTCTGGAAGCACGCAGGAATGGGCAGTTTTCAGAGGATGAGGATGCAGTGCAGTGGGGGCCTTTGTCTGCCTGGCCAAGACTTCACAGGCCAACAGGCACCTGAGGGGCGTGGCTTCTCCAGGACCAGCCGGGCACAGGTGCCTTGAAACTGCAGCAGCCCCTGCTCCCAGTACAGGCTCAGGTGCTACGAGGGGCAGCAGGCAGCCAGGGTGCAGGGCAGCTGGACTTCAGCTGCGATACCCAGGTCATGGCTCAAGGTACTGCTTGGGAGTAGACACCAGGAGCCCAGAAGCCCAAGGAGTAAGGAGGGCATGGGGACCGGCAGTGCCTCAACAAATGGGGTCTTCCTTGGGGGCTGGTGTTGACGAGGCTTCGCCGAGGGGCTGTCTTGGGCAGTTGGCAGATGGCCCGTCCCGGCACGGGGCTGCATGTACTACACCCCTTGGCTCCAAGGCGCGGGTCCTCCACCAGCAAGGCCAAGTGTGGCTTTCAGTCTTGCTTCTGAACATTGGTGTGGCACCTGCCCTCGTACTCAGCCTCCTTCCCCCTGCCCACCACCTTGCCGGGCACCCCTAGCACCGCTGACAAGGTGGCTTTAGCTGGAAGCTGGGGGGCCTGGTCCCTGGGGCTTGCGGGAAGTGCTGTGATAGGAAAGCTTGGGGGCAGAGGGGTTAGAAATGTGGAGTTGTGGGAGACAAGCTGGAGGGAGGCAAGGGGATGGCCCCGGGGCCCCGGGACTGGGGGCCCCTTCAGCTCGCTCAGCTTTGCTTTTTTTACAAGATCGATTTATTAACTATGATACATATCACATAAGGCCTTTTCAGGATTTTTTTTTACACCATTCCCATTGAGACAAGTACAATACTCCGTAGCAAATACATGATTTTAAAAAACAAAACCAAACAAAAACACCTCTGTTCGAGATGCTTCAGCCGCATGAGGCTGACCATGCACTAACGGGCCTCGGGAGCCGACACGGAGCCACGTTCCTACACCGACTAGAGGCCGCCCTGGCAGGCGCCCGCAGGGGCCAGGGCTGCCTTCCTACACACAGCAGCTCCACTTCTGCGGCACGACAGAACTGTGGGCACACGGCCAGACGACGACACATCTCAATACCATTCATAAGTTTTTTTTCTCAGGAAACTCAAAATATCTGTTAATTCAACATATATAAAGATCATTTGACATGTGAAAATACAAGTACCAGAAAAATAAGCTGGCAGCAGCGCTGTTCCAAATTTTCCAACACATTTTATTCCCATACAATGCTGAGACATTTGTTTCCTTTAAAATGTACACAGGGAACATGACTTTTTTAATGCAAACAATAACTTACGCCCTGTCTTGACCGCATGGGAATGGAGCGGGGTGACACAGGCAGCGGCGGGGCGCCTCAAGGGGCACCACAGGTGTGCACCAGCAACTTGGCAAGCTGCCCCGTGTGGGCTCCGTCCTGCACAGACCATGGGCTCTGGGTGTCTCCACGCCACAAGCCCATTGGCAAAGCCCTGCTGAATCCCCTCCTGAAAAGCAGGTGCGGAGCTGGCCACTGCCCTCAGGCGCACACTTCTCACTGGATGGGGCAGCCTGTGACCAATAGGCTGGCAACCAAGGGGGTGCTGGTCTCAAGGGATTTGTTTTGGTCCCTCCTGGCAGGGCGCTGCACCTGTGTCAAGCTCAGTGCTCCTCACTGGGACAAACCAGAAACCTGCCCCTGCGCCTCCTATTTCAAGCAGGACGGATGCAGGGGCTCCCAGAGTTGTGGGGCCCATCTCCCTGTTGGAAACAGCCAGTGATGGGAGAACCACCTGCCTGGGATTCCCAGCCAGGTCACAAGCCTGCACCCCTGGGCTTGCCTCTGCCACCATCAGATGTCCCAGGGCTGCTGTCAGTCTCAGACCCTTGCCATTGGGCTGCACAATCCCACAGTATGTGGCATCCCCATGCCCCCCAGGTGCGCCCCCTTCCACCATTGCCAACTTAGAACTGCGGGTCTCCCCACCTCAGGCTAGAGCAGCACAGGGGCTGCAGAGCTTGCAGATGCAACAGAAACGAGGCCCGTCCACCCTCACCCCTGGCCATGCTGCAGCTGATGAGGGGTGATGTGGCCAGCCAGGGCTGGTAGGAGGTGCTGGGAAGTTGTGCAGGGTGAGGGTGGGAAGCGCAGCTGTCCCCTCTCCCCTGCTGCTCCTCACTCTCCGCGTCTCCCTCGCTTCCCGGAAAGGCTGACCAGGCAGGCAGAACAAGAGGCATTTGCTGGCCGCCCAGCGGCTGGGCCTTGTGGACCATGGGATCTGGAGGCCCGCCTACCAACCTCAGCCTGCAGCAGCCCCCGAGGAGGCAAGAGAGAGCCCCACCCAACACCTCCCCGGCCCAGGATGCACTGGGACATCATGTTCCGAGGGGTGACAGTGTGGCCAAGCACCGTGTTTTGGGGAGACAGCCAGCTTGCACAAAGGGGCTCAGGGAGCTGGGGGTCGTCCACAGGGCCGGCCCAGCCGGAGCAAACCACAGATGCAGAGTCTTAAAGTGCAACGAGACTGAAGCTGTGGCGGGGCGCTCGCTACCCCTCCCAGGGTACCTTAGTGTGGGCAGCAGGCCATCCAAGCGGTGGCACTGGGGACAGAGGTGGGCTTGCTGGCCCTAGGACCATGAAAGGTGTCCCCATGCACCCTCAGGTGGCCTCCAGGGCCTGGATCAAAGGAACCCACTTGATCACCCCATTGGACCCCTTCGGCTGTCTGCATCCTGTGTGCATGCGCACAGTCCATGTAGTGTTTCCATAACCATGTAGTGTGTTGGGAGGCTGGCACCCAGCACCCAGGCTGCTCTGCCTGTCCCACTCATGCCCCTACACCACCTTCTATGGGAGGGAGCTTTGGTGACAGGGTACCCCGTAGTGCTGTCAGACAGCCCCCCTCCACCTGTTGGCCTCCCAGCACAAGTGGAGAGGCCAGTGGTGTACAGTTGGTTCCTTTTTTTCTCTTTTAGTCACTGGAGGGCTTCTGTTTTGCTTCCAGTTTCCGTGGTTGCCCAGGAATGTCTCCAGAAGGAAGCCTGTGACAGGGAGCTGCACCCTGGTCCAGCTGTGCCCCGCTGCTCTTGTCCGCTGGGTGGGGCTGCCAGCCTGTACCTTGAGGGGTCCCCGGGGCCCTTCCTGTGGGGGCAGCGAGCACAGGGAAGGACGGGAAGTGCCCCAGCCCCTTGGGGCAGGGGCTCCACAGGCCCAGGGTCAGGGGGCACCCCCTGCAAAGCGCAGGCACCTGGGCTGCCCCTTCGCTGCTCCTCACAGGGCTCCACTCAGCACCCAGACTTGGGTACTGGGCTTGGTGCCCGACAGCCCAGCTCTGGGGACTGCTGCTCCCACTGAGGTCTTGCGGAGCTGGGGAGGAGGACAAGGGCCCTTGGCCCTGCCCCAGGGGACTTGGTCTTGTTCAAGGCCGGATGCCCACCCCGGCACAGAGAAGCCCGCTGCTCCAGCACCCTGGCCCGGGGGGCTCAGAGCGTGTGTTCAGCCTGGAGCTGGGATGGGAGCAGGGGCTGCAGAGGGGACTGGGGGGTAGGCGGGGGCGACTGGGGGGGTGACGGTGGACTGGCAATGGGTGTGGAGGTGAGAAAGGGGCCGGTGGGCGCCGTGGCGGCGGGCGAGCCGGGCAGTGCCCCGGGCGGCTCGCTGATGGGCCGATTGTAGAAGAAGAAGGGGCACTGCTGGATGAAGAGCTCCATGATGGTCTGGTAGGTGCGCGTGGCCGTGAGCGCGTCCATGGTGCTGAAGTCCGGCCGCATCAGTGTGGGCCAGAAGCAGATGGACAGGTTCTCGCTGGTCATGAGGTTCACCTTGTTGTTGTGGCTCACCCTGCGGGTGACAACAGCCCCAGTCAGAGCCCCACGCCCGGGGCTGACTTGCTTGGGCTGTGGCTGGAGAAGCTCCCCCGTGCCCTCCCTGACAGTGGGGACATGGCCACATGGTGCAGAGGCCCTTGTGAGGTCTGGTACTGCCGGGCCTGCCTCCCCAGGTGAGTGCACAGTCAGGTGGGAGCCCGCCAGCCTCGCTCAGCCCGCCCTGCGTCTCTGACCCCAGCTGCCAATTCCTCGGAGGAGGAATCAGCCAGAAAGCAAGAGACCTACTTGTTCAGGTGAGAGATGACGTATTTGAAGACTTCATGGTTTTCCTTTGGAAATTTCTTTAACACCTCCTTAAGGGCGTGTAACTTCTGCTCCCGGTCGTTGATTTCTGAGGAGAAAGACTTTCATTAGTTAAGTCTGTGGGGCTTCTGGGTTCCAAGCTGGCACTGGGCAGTGGGGAGCCGGAGATGGACTGCTGGTGGCTGGTATAGGTGGGCAGCCCTAGAAACACACTGGGCCCTCCCTGCTCTCTCCTCAAAGTCAATGCCCAAGGCTGGCGCACCTGGTGGTGGCATGGGCCCAGGGGCCAGGCCAACCTCTGCATCCCCAGGCCCTGCTGAAGGGCGGCACTGTGTACCCAGTGCTTCCTGGCCCCCAGATGGAGCCATGCAGACATGCCGCCATAAAGAACCCATTCTTCACTCATCCGGTTGCCCCTGGAGATAGGCATCGTGATGCAGAAAGCTGCCCACTTCCTGGCCAGCTCAGTGGCCCACACATAGCCCACGGGGAGCCCCCTGGAGTCCTGGCCCTGTCCTCACTGCCACCCAGCCCAGGCTGTGCCCATCGGAGCTCCTGAGGTTCCAGTAGAAGGGAGATCAGAGGGAATGTCTACTCCTCCTCAGGTCCAGCGCAGGCAGGGACAGTCGCCTTGCTGATGAGCCATCTGGGGTGCCAAGAGACATGACATCCTGGCTTCCTGGCCCAAGAGGGCCTGGCTGGCCTGGTCAGTGGCCAGCGCATGCCTCCCTGGGCACAGCCATCTCTGGGAGCCAACAGCAGGTGGTCACGGCAGCAGCCTGAGGATTGCCCACTGGTGTGTGGCACATGTGGGGAGCCTGGGGCCGTAGCCTCAAGGGACGCGGGCTCCAGCCCAGCCCCCAGGTGGGCATGGGCACAGATCTGAGTACAACCCGGGCAGCTGCATGACCCGGTACTGGAGGGAGCCCAGGCGGGGCTGAGGGAGCCGGTGGCAGAGACCCAGCTCAGAAGTGCTCCTGGCAGGTGCATGAGGATGAAGTCGGGAGAGTGGGTTTGAGTCTTACTTGCCTCGTAAAACATGGCTGAAAAAACCGAGCGCTACTCATTAAGAACAGTTACAAAGTTTGTTTGGAGGTCAGTGATGTGGTACAACACACTGCTGCCTATGATGCCAGTGTCCCACACCGGGGTATCAGTTCGAGTTCTGGCAGCTCTGCTTCCTTCCAGCTCCCTGCCAATGCACCTGGGAAGGCAGGGGACCCCTGGTACTCCTGTGGGAGACCAACTAGGTGTGACAGCAACACTGTACTGGGGGCGTATGGGGTGGACACCTGGCACAGAAAGTCCACAGGGGCATTTTGGGGCTAACTGAACCAAGACAAAATCTGGACACAGACCAGGCAATTTAGAACAACTGAGACCCTAAGAATTTTGGGAAAAGAGGGCCAGTGGCTCCTGGAAACCTGAGGAGGAACCTTCTCGCCCTCTGCCAGCACACACAGCCCAGGGCTTGGGGGGCTGGGGCTAGGCGGGCTCTCACCATGGACCTGGGGGGCGGAACTCCCACAGGGCCCCTGACTACCTGCACACCTGAACCCCAAGCACAGGAGGGGTCTGGCCTGGACAATTCAGGCTGTTCTCCTGAGACATAACCTTGGAACAACCTGCCCCATATTTCCTGCCCTACCCCTGCCATCTGTCTTGGTGTACACAGGGCCTGGCACAGACGTGGGTACAGGAAACACCCCCAAACAGCCCCCTAGACAGATGTGAGGATTGCCCCAGGAGAGTGAGAGCCCACCATCATGCAGCTAGGTCTGTCCCATGCTGATCTTGGCACTCAGTTGCCTAGGGACTGCAGTCTGAGCTGTGTCCTCTGCCAAATGACCACAGGTCCCTCTGAGCCCTGAGGGCAGCTGCTGGCCTCCACGGCACTCAGCAATGCTGACTCCTGTGAATCCCAGGCCCGAAGATAGTGACGGGGCGGTCCTGGCTGGGGCCGTTACTCTGGGGCATGACCCTGTTTGTTCCACAATGTCCTGACCACGCCTTTTGCCCCTCCTGGCATCTCTGGTCCAGCCCACTCTTCTCGGCCTGGTCTAACCCCCTCCCCCATGTTGAAGAAGCCCTAGCTGACCATGCGGGGCATGGGAAACACAGGATGGGAAGAGGAAGTGGAGCGCCTCCACCCTTTTCCAGGCTGTAGCAGCCGCGGCAAGCTGCCTCCAGGGTAGCAGCAGCTGCGGAAGCCCCTTAAGAAGGCCAGCATCTTCCCCTCTAAGTCCCCAAAGGTGCGGTGTCAGCTGCTCCAGTGCAAACAATGGGAGGTGCTCGGGTGCTAGGACATGACAGGCCTCTAGATGGCGCCAAGTCAAGTCAAACGCACGCGGGAAAGGCTGCCCGCCCGCCCACTGCTCAGAGTTCTAGAGGGAGTACCCCAGGGTGCCCTGCTGCTGGGAGAGCCTCTCCGGGTGGCAGGACTAGGCAGCAGCCCTACCTCCATCATCAGGTCACATAGCAGTGGGGCCGGTACCCCACGCTCCCACCCAGTCTGAGGTCAGGCACCATGGGTAGTGCAGGGCAGTGTGGGCAGAGAAAGGGGAAGGCGGCTTCGGGTTGTGGAAACAACCATCACAGGAAGTGCTATGCAGAGAGGCCACCACGAGGGGGGGGTTCAGGGTGCGCTGCCCCAAAGGTCACTCAGAGGGCAGCCCCAGGACTGGAGAGCCGCTGAAGCCTGCTGGAGCCTGCCTCTCCTCTTCCTCACCCCTGCTGGCAGGATCACCAGGTTGCTAAGACCCTGGACAGCCAGCAGGGCCACCGCTTCTGCCACTGCGCAGGAGCGGGTCTGTGCCCACCAGAGGTGCCAAGTTGGGTAGTAGCCTTTGGCTAACAAGTAGTGAATGCCACTCGGGTGGGGCCAGCCGAGGGACACGGGCGGGGGCACATACAGCGTCAACCTGCAGCAGCACCCAGCGATCCTGTGGCTCATGGGCTGCAGGGCAAGGTCCCCGGGCCCGTCCCCGTCCCGGGTGGGCAGAGGGAGAGCATGGCTCTGGCTGAGGGGAGCACTGGGCACAGCCACGCCGCTGCAGTGGGGTGGATGGTGCTGAAGACAGGGTTCTGGGGGGCTGCAGCTCCTGTTCCCCGCAAACCCCCTGCAGCCCAGCACTCACTGTGCGCCTCTACCAGGTCGCTCTGCATGTTGTACGGGACCAGTGGGTCTGGCAGCTCCGAGAAGAAGCTCTTCATGGCCCCGGCCACAGTGTTCACAGTGAAGTCTTTCTCTGCCAAGTCCAGGTTGTGGTCTGAAAGAAGGGTGGAGGGGTGAGGCCAGGCGGGCACCGCAGGAACATGCGGAGCTTGGAACCAGCACAGACAGGCGAGCAACTGGGATCCTGGAGCTGTCCCTCCAGCACCCCGACCCCTGCTTTCTGCGCTGGTCATCCCCCCGTAATCCCCATCAGGGACAAAGGTGCCAGCTGGCCCACTTCCGGAAGAGTGAGGACAACTAAGAGTGTGGCTGCTGGCCCGCCCTGGCCCTGATGTGCTCTTGCAGTCTGTCACTGCTGCCCCTCCTGTGCCCTGCTGCCTGCCCCCCTTCACCCCCAGGGCCCAGAACCTTTGCGCCAAGCTAATGGGGGGAGGAGGCCCTTGCAAGGCACCCGGCAGTCTCCAGGCCGCAGCTCAGCCGCCATAACGCGCTCCCCAGCTGTCCCCTCGGACTCTAGCTCCCTCACAGACCTCCCCATCCCTGTGGCCCAGCACCTCTCATGGCATTGCCAGCACCCTTGGCCACGCCTTCGCCTTACCCTGGTCGAACTGCCTCTGCAGACTCTCCATCTCTGACTTGTTGCCGCTGACCCGGTAGATCCCCTCCGTGCTCAGCCCTGCAGGAGACAGCACAGGTGTCAAGCCTTGGGGTGCAGGCTCCGGTTAGAGGCTCTGAGGGGTCCTGTGGCTGACCCAGGGGCTCAACTCCTCCCCTCCTGATCTCACTAGTAACTTCAAAAGTACTTGTTCCATGGTAAAAATTAGAATAGCACAGATACATAGGAGCTAACAGTCACCTCTGTCTCTATACATTCTGATACACACGTGACTGAGGCTGGCACTGTGCTGTAGTGGGTAGGGCCACTGTCTCAGACACCAGCGTCACATATGGGCTCTCGTTCAAATCTTGGCTGCTCCACTTCCCTTCCACCTAACGGCCTGGGAGAAGCAGCAGAGGACGGCCCAAGTGCTCGGGCCCTTGCCACCCCTGTGGAAGAGTGAGAAGAAGCTCCTGGCTTCAGCCTGGCCGAGCCCTGGTCTTTGTGCTCATCTGGGGAATGAGCCAGTAGATGAACCAGTGGGTCCTTATCTTCCCTCTCATTCTGTAACTCTGACTAAAGCTGTAACATTATCAAAATCACTTCATATGATAATTTTTTAAATTAAAAAAGAACTTTATTTGGAAGTTAAGAATTAGAGATGGGAAGACAGACACACACAGAGACAAAGGTCTCCGCCTGCTGGCTCACTTCTCGGATGGCCACAGTGACCAGCGCTTAGCCAGGCCAGAACCGAGAGCCCAGTTTCTCCTGGCCTCCCACGCAGGTGCAGGGACCCGAGGACTTGCACTGTATTCTGCTGCTTTCCCAGGTGCATCAGCAGGAGCTAGGCTGGAAATGGAGCAGCCCAGACTTGAAAAAGCAGAGCTCACTGGATGCTAACTGGCCCCCAATTGACTTGTAACATGTTTTAAAGGCCACAAAGAATACAATAATTTAAAAAGTCTTCCCTTGGCTGGTGCAGTGGTGCAGCACACCACCCCTCAGCTCGCGGTGCTGCCGTCCCACATGGATGCTGGTCCAGTGCAAAGCACCTGCCCCTTTTACCACTTTTTACAATGTCTTCTCTGTGGTTTTCTTGAAACAGCTTGAGGTAGGGACAACACCAGGCACCAGTCAATGACGTCAATAACCTGGATGAATATACAGTTAAGCCAGAGACCCACTTCCCAGGCTGCACATCCAGCTCTCGCCAGGTCTGGGGCGGGAGCTCAGCTGCGGGGGGTGCAGGGCAGTGTTTGCCGAGTCCGTTCTCCACCCCCACGAAGCAAAGCCCACTGCGCAGCACGGAGATCTCAGGGCAACAGGGCGGTGACGCCAAGGGGAAAACTGAGTGTGGGCCTCGTGGGCAAAGCAAGACTGCAGGCTGCCCCAGGGGTGTGCCCCCATGACCCACAGACACCAGCAACACTGTGGGCAGTACCCAGCTGATGGGGCCCAGAAGCTGGTGGGCTCCTGCGGGCCTGGCTCTCGGCAGTGCGGTTATTGGGGCAGCTGCCTGCCCTCAGGAGATAGAAAAGCTGTGGGTCTGGGTTCCCTGAGTCCTATGCTGGGTCAGGGAACCTCTGTAGGACATCAGAGCAGAAGCCATCATGCCTCTGGGCCTCCAAGCTGGAAACTGCACCCAGTTGTTTGCTGGAGCAGCTGAGGGTGTTGGTGTCAGGCCGGAACAGGCTCTGCATGTGAGCCCAGCCTGGAGCCGTCCCCGCGCGTGAGCCCAGCCCGGAGCCGTCCCCGCGTGTGAGCCCAGCCCGGAGCCGTCCCCCCGTATGAGCCCAGCCCAGAGCCGTCCCCGCGCGTGGGCCCAGCCCCAAGTACTCTTGTTCAGGAGATGGATGACTCCGCGGCCTCTTCTACACCGCCTGGGAGGAGCTGCCGCAGGAAGAGAATCGAGAGAGAAACGAGGCTTGGACAAGTACAAGCCTTGCCCTGAGAGCAGTGAGTGCCTGGCTGGGGTGTCCTGGAGCTGCTGGGATTAGAACTGGTGCCCAGATGGGATCCTGGTACGTTCAAGGCGAGTATTTTAACTGCTAGGCCACAGTGCCTGGCCCATGGGTGCAGGTTCCAATCCTGGCAGTTCCACTTCCCAACCAGCTCCCTGCTTGTGGCCTGGGAAAACAGTCAAGGATGGCCCAAAACCTTACGACCCTGCACCCATGTGGGAAACCCAGAAGAGCTCCTGGCTCCTGGCTTCCTATCGGCACAGCTCCAGCTGTTGCAGTCACCTGGGGAGTGAATCATCAGATGGAAGATCTTCTTCTCAGTCTCTCCTCCTCTCTCTACATGTCTGACTTTGCAATAAAAATAAATAAATCTTTAGCAAAGCAAAACAAAACAAAACATCTTGGGCCCGGCACAGTAGCGCCAGTTCTAATCCCAGCTGCTCCACTTCTCATCCAGCTCCCTGCTTGTGGCCTGGGAAAGCAGTCAAGGATAGCCCAAAGCCTTGGGACCCTGTGCTCACGTGGGAGAGCCAGAAGAAGCTCCTGACTTCTAATTGGCTCACCTCCGGCCATTGCGGCTGCTTGGGGAGTGAACCAGTAGACAGAAGATTTTTCTCTCTGTATATCTGCCTTTGCAATTTAAAAAAAAAATCAATTTTTAAAAGAAGAAACATCTAAATGCTGCCAACTGCTGGGGCTGAGTTCTCTCACAGCAAGCGGTGAGGACCCAGGCGGTTCCTGGGGAGACTGCAGCAGGAAGCTGGTGTAGCAGCGGAGCTGACTTGGGATCAGGCACTTCAATATGGGGTGTGGGCGTCCCGAGCAGGGTCTCTGCTAGCAGGGTCTCCATGCTGACTGCCTGTCCCCGAACCTCTCTTTTCATTTGCCATAAACTTCTTGAATTACTCTCATACAAATGCCAAGCGCTTAAACAGTTTGGGAACGGAGCAATCTGGACAGGTCCCTCTAACTCTGCTCTTCCCTGGCAACCCTGACCCTTGGTGCGGGGCAGCACAGCCCTCTGCACCTGGGCAGGGCCTCCAGGGGCAGGCACGTGCACACCCGAGGCAGCTCCTGAGCATCAGTAATCACCAATCCAGCATTTCCTGTCACTGCAGTGTATGTTTATTTCACAAAACTGCCTTTAAAATAACAATTCCACCACTGTTGCACACAACACCACGGCATAATTTAGGAAAGGTATCATTGGCTTGGCCAGCACAATTCACCCCAACTACTAATTAGACCTCAATTACAACATAAGCAAACCCAAGAGCAGACGGCAAACCCCACGCAGGCTGCTGGCAACATGGTGCGATGCGGGTCATGTGTGTGCCCGGGGGCCGGGTCGGGCCGTGGCCAAGGCACTGCACTCCACCACAACGCTCCTGCAGGCACTGCCCCATGGCTGCTGGCACAAGGCAGAATTCTTAGACCAATTCTGCCCTGGTCGCTCCAGGCTCCCAAGTCACCTGAGAAAGAAAGCTGACACCAAACTCAGTCACACCCCAACCCCCAGATATCTTCAAAGAATGACGTCACCAAAGTGAGGTCTCTTTCCGAGCCCCATTGGTTTCCAATGTGCTCTACGTCTAAGCTGCTCTTTGGGAACAGAACAAGCAGCAGTTCACGCTGGCCAAGGTTACCATCTTCAAACAGCTCAGTCACCTCCACATGCCAAAGCCCTGTCCCAGGGGTGCTCGGGAACAGCCAGGGGAAGACCGGAAACGACAGGCCTGCAGACACCCTTCTCCATGTAACTCTTCCTAGCTGCAGCCGGCCCTCGTTCACCAGCCTGAGCCTGAACTCTGGAAGCCCCTGGTCAGTGAGCAATCACGTGATGGGGCTGCTGTTTAGAGATCAGTATCTGGCCGGGGAAGGCAGCTAACAGCAGTAACACTGATAAACATGCTGAATGCATACCGTGTCTGGGGCATGTGATGGATGCCTGCCACGTGTTCTCACATCAGTTCTTAGATAACTCTTGAATCCCATTTTACAGACGGGAACAGGGAGCTCAAAATCACAAGGGCAGAACACCGCACAGCGGGATATGAACCCTGACGCTGAGGCCTGTGTCCCGAGGCCAACATGCAGTTGGTTTGAGTACAGCCTCAGGACCTGCGTCTCTAGCACGTGCACGAGCGGGGCTGGTGCTGCTGGGGAGGAAGGAGGACTGCCACAGGGCAGGCGCCCTGGCCCTCCAGGCTGCCTGACTCCTGGACAGCAGGTGCTCTAAGGGCAGGGCCAAGGCAGAGCACACAGACACTAGACCAGTTCCTTTAGGGATAAAATATTTCTACAAAGTACTAAAGATGCTGCTTATGTGTAAGCAAGTCTAAATAACAATAATGATACTTTTCTGAGAGGCAGACAGAGGACTCCTGTTCACTCCCCAAATGCTCTAGAACTGGGAACTCAATTCTGGTTGCCCAGGTGGGTGGCAGGGATCAAACACTGCCTGCTCTCAGTGCTGTCTCCCAGGGTGGGCACAAGCAGGAAGCTGGAACCAACAGCAGAGCCCACACCCAAGCCCGGGCACTCGGATATGCAATGCAGGTGGGCACTGCCTGTGCCCAGAGACGTCACTATGCACCTACACACGGCAGACAGACAGACAGACGCACGAGGGTCCAGTGTTCCTTCAGCGAGCATTTATCGAACACTGCATGGCAGGACATTTCCAAGCTTGGTCTCACGCAGGAGACCAAGGAGCCTGGTAGTGTGGCCTTCCGCACAGGCTAGGATCAGCCCTGGCTCTCTGGTAGGGGTACCTGGCGGAGCCTGGCTTCCCGAGATGTCCACGCAGCTCTCCCTCCTGGAGCCCCGGAAGCCCTTTCTCGCTCTGCTGCTGGCCGGAAGTCTATCTGCAGTGGCCGGCTGAGGCTTTCCTCTGCTCGCTCACCCCTGGGGCTGGTTCCTCTAAAGTTTCCTTTCTAGCAACAAACCAATACTTCCTCCAAGACAAACTCAGACTTGCTTATTTTTACTTTCTAAATTTAGATACAAAACCTCAGCACTTTGTCCTTTAAAAAAATGTAACTGGTGCTCTACAATGCTCCACGCCAGACAGGACTTAACTAAAAACAACTTCTGTAGGCTTTTCTGGAAGCTGAAAGCATTCAGTACACCAGCCCCTTCTCTTGATGTATCTGGAAGGTGCTGGGAACTCAGAGGCCAGTAAGCTCGCCTGGGCCTCAAACGCCAGCAAGTCCCAGGCCTGAGCTCTCGGCGGGCCAAGTGACTGCAGTCTCCCCCGACCGCTGCACACCTCTGCAGCCCTTGGCCACCTCCAAATGGGCTGATGGGAAGCGGGAGGACAGGAGTGACAGTCCTCACCACCGTGCCTCCAATTCCTTCTCCGTGGCGGTAAATGCATGGATAGATCTTAGCGTAGCACACAGGGAGTGGCCACTCTACTGATGAGCGAAGTGAAGGCGGGCAGGCCTGGGAGTGCTTTGCTCATCTGATCATCACAGGATGGCATCAACGAGGCGGGCCCACGGGGCAAGGTCTGCAGCTTTTCTCCCTTTTCTCTGCACCCACAGCCTCAGCACTGATGTCTGCCTGTAGGCACGCCTGTGCTGAGAGCTGAGCCATGACGCAACAGTCTGCAGACACACTGGGCCTGGGGACCAAGGGGCCTTGGTCCTCTCAAAGCCAGGTGAGCAGCATCCATCAGGACCCTGTGCAGATGCTGCGAGAGGAAGGGAAGCTCACGCAAGTGAAAGCACGCAGCACCACAAGTGCACGATGCGGCAATGACAACAGCAGAACAGCAACGATGCCAGCCAACCCTCCCCTGAGGTCTGGCTGCTGCGGGCACTGCTACAGCTTCGCTGCTGGAAGGGTCAGTGTCTCGTCCCAGGATTCTGAGGGGAACAGAGCTCCTTTTCTCATCTGCGGACAGCAAAGGCGGCCTAGAGATGCCAAGATGCACTGCCACTGCCCTGGAGCTGCTAACTGACAGCCAGGATTTTTCTCTAAATTTTACTTATTTTTTCATTTTATTTCAAGGTACAGAGACAGAGAAAAGTTCTTCCATTTGCTGGCTCAATCCCAAGATGCCAGTCAGGGCTGGGCCAGACCAAAGGACACCAGGAGGCCTTGTGGGCGGCAGGGCCTAAGGCTGCTATCTCCCAGGCAGTGTGACAGGGAGGTGAACTCGGCAGGCAGCATCTCAGGCCTCTGCTCACTGAAATCTGACTCCAGTGACAGAGCGAGGACACGCCCTGCCCGCCCAGGCTAGCTCCCTTAAACACCCCACGGAGGACACTGCATTAAGGCCTGCTTCCGCACGGTTCACAGGCAATTCCCATTCTGTTGACCCAGGCAGATGCACGTCTCAGGTTTCTCATCAGCGAGCTGTGGGGTTGCAGGGAGGGGGGCGGGGAGCCCCGTGGGAGTGGCAGTAGTGGATGGCACCCTGCCCACCCCACCAGCAAGGCTTCATGCACTGCACTGCACCTCACGCTTGCAGCCTGCGGCCTGCGGCTTCCCTGCCCTGACTCTTCTCTCTGCAATACCAGGGTCCCCTGTCGTCTCCCCGTCAGTGGCCTTCCCTGGGAATTCCAATGGATGGCTTCTGCCAAGGCCCAACCACTTTCCCCATGATGGAATGTACTCTTGTGCCACCACAGCCTTGGCACATGGAGCACAGGCCAAGCCCATTATCAGACGGCTAAGGAGGGGTGACCAAGGTCTCACACTAAGTCTGGGGCAACATGTGGCCCTGGCAGGTGGCCCATCCCCCTAAGCTGCTCCAGTCTTTACTGCTGACCACTAGGGAATGGGGCTTCTGCACTCCTCTCTGAGCCAAACACATGTCTGCGTTTTCCCTGACTTCCAAGAAAATGTCCACCCTCACGCCATAATTAAGAAACCCTGCTACCTGAGCCGACCCTGGCTGGTTCTGTGCCTACTCAGGAGGGACAGCACTGGGAGCCGCTGTCAAGGTGAGCAGGGGCAGCCTGTCCTGTCAGCATATAGCGTCCCCCGTTTGTGTGCCACGGCCCCGGGAGGGGCTGGAGAAAGGAGTCCAGCGCAACGCTGTGGGGAGCTGGGGTGCAGCACCACACTTAGGGCGCCCCTGGCTGCACAAAGAGGACGACAGAGCAACTGCTGGCCAGCATGCAGGGCCCACGCCACACGGACACCACCACGTCCCCTCACAGGCTGGGTGCCACTGGTTGCTCCTGCACAGGTACAACTAAGGACAGAGGCTAACTTCCTGCAGTGAGCACAGCCAGGGGCCGTCCATGGCAGGCTCAGGCCCTTACGGTCCTGGCCTCCCTCTCCCCTGAGAAAGAACTCTCACTGTTAGAATACCACAAACGTTGGGCAGCAAAGCAGTTCTCTGACCTAATGCTTAGTACAAAACACACGTGACAGAATGTGGCCCTGGGGATTTTGTCACCATGCTCAAGCCCGCCTCCTGCGCCTGCCCACCTCACTTGTACCCGATGGCCCTGCGGGGTCTCGAAGTGCACACCCCATCCTGCCTTGGGGCTGCCCCCTTTGCGGCAGTCGTGACGGCTGGGCCAGGCACGGCCACAGCGCCATTTCCACCGCCGACAGGGCCGGGTCTGGCCCAGGTGATCTGATCCCAGAACTGAGTTTCAGCAGCACACACTCCTCCTGGACTCTGCGTGGCTCTGGGCTGATTGTGGGATCATGTGCTGAATGTCAGTGCCCCTGGAGACGCCAAGTCTAAGCAAACAGAGGGTGGGCTGCACCTCAGATTCCTTTCGCGAAGGTGTCCAGAGCGAAGCACACACTTTCACAGCTGCAGGAAATGAAGCGGGCTCCAGGAGTCGCTTTCCAGCTGCCTGGTGGCCTGTGCTCCTGCCTCGCTTGTTGTGGGTATCGAGGTGCCCTTTCCCCACAAAGCCTCTGCCTCTCTTCCCTGGTGAACTCACTAGTCTATGACTGCCAGCCATTGGTAGCCAGTGAGTCTCAGAGCGGACCCTCTCCCTGAAGCTGGCCCAAGTTCTGCTGCTGGGCTCACTGGTCCCCTCTCCCAGCACTGTCTTCCTGCACTCATCAACGCAGCAGACTTCACTGGTGAGCGGGCTGGGAGACACTCGTGCACCTGCCAGGGCAGGGCTGGGGGAGGAGGCAGATGCTGGGAACCCGGATGCTCAACTCCAGCATCCTGCTGAACAGCCACTAAGCCACTGGCAAACTGCTGCATTTGACAAATGGGAGTGACAGAGCCCAGAGCTGTGGTGAGGTCAGAAATTCCTGTCCAGCAGCATGCAGCACTGAGCTCAGCTGGGCTCAGCACCTGCCAGCGCCCTCAGGCTTTCAGGACCTCTTCCTTCTCACACCTCTCAGAGTGCAGCAGCAGGAGTCAAAGTGTAAACTGCACCAGCAAGGCACTCCACACACCAAAGGGAGTGTGTCCGTGTGTGCACAGTGGTATCAGCGGGACAGACAATATAGACAGAATGCAAGAGCAAGGACTACAGGGTCTCTCCAGGCATGCAGTCTGACGGCCTAGGCACGCTGCTGGGAGGCGGCAGGCTGCTGCCCCTCTGGAGCGTCCCGCCGGTCCAGCTGGGGCCAGCAGTCTCCTCCCCTGAGCTGGCTCAGGGCAAGGAAAGCCTGTGGGAACTGTGTCGAAGACTTGGGCTGCCACCCAGACTATTTCTGTTTTGGATGGAAGGCAGGGCCACTGACAAGCCCTACTTCTCTGGCTGCGGGGCTCCGGGGCGGTCTGCCAGTGCACGGGGCTGGAGGAAATCCGCTTGCCATGCCGAGTCACAAGCTAAATGAACTCTGCTGATCTGGAACAGGCAAGGGCTGGCGAGCTAACTGCCGGCCTTCGTGGCAATGGGGAATTTCTGGAATGTAAGTGGCTTGTGCTCAATCTCCAAGAAGAAACATGGGGGGCCGTAAATAAAACAGGGGAAGCTTTAAAAGACTATGTGTCTGTGAGAAAGCAACTTGTTAATAAACCTAAAATTAAAGGAGGAGAGAGGGATTAAGTAACACAAAACCCTCATGAAAATCACAGTGAATCAAAGCCACAGACCTTAAAGTTCAGCACTTCATCACAAATCCAAAGCAACACAATATGGCACCGTCGTCCCTAAGGCCTGCCAGGCATCCATGCCTGCACCTGCTGCTCCCTGGTCTCAAGGGCAGGCAGCAGGATCTGGACTGAAGCCAGCTGCTTTGTTGTGAAGAAACTACTGTCCCCTGGGCTTTCTGCAGGGGCGAGGCGCGACAGCTAGAAGCTCTTGCCTTGCCCCTCCTCTTTCCTGGCAGTTTGTGATCAGTGTGGCCGGCAACATGGGGATTTTTTGCAGGATATGTCTTTCCCAAGTGGGAAAGAATTTGGTAAAATTCTGAGCCAGCTCTTCTGATGCCACACACAGTTCCATCAGCCAAAGCCTATGCCCACAGGCGCCCGAGATCTCGGCTTTCCCTCGTGAAAGGGATCAGAGAAAACTACTGCAGCGCTGGCGGTGGGAAGGCGCGGAGAGGGCCTCTGGGGAGAGAAAGCCACACCCAGACCCTGGGTCAGTGCTGGGCTGGCCTTCCAGCCTTGCTCACCTGCCTGCTTGGCCCCGGAAGACATGGCAGGGATGCAAAAGGAGGGACTCAGGCGCAGTGGAAGGGACAAGGGTGGCATTACAGGAAATGGTACTTCTCCTGGCTTCCTTGTATGGAGCGTCTAAAGTCCTTGCAGTTTCCTGAGTGGCAGGAACGTCTCTGGCCAATGATTCAGGCGACCATGTCCGTGTAATGGAAACTCTGTCTGAACCCCCCTCCTGCTGCTGGCCTAGACAGTTCCCGAACTAACTTGCTAAGGTTTGAGAGGGCGGTGAGCCGGGGCATGGACGCAGCACATCCTCCTCCCCGTCCTTCATCCTGGGGAGCTGCCCATCTGGCTGATTCGGAGCCTACACCAGTACACAGCAGCAAAGGCCTTGTAGAGTTTGGTGTGTAGTGTATCAGCAAAACTGGGGACAGGAGACTGCGGCAGGCAAGTCAGGACAAGTGTGGCAGTCAGAGCCCTCCCGGGGCTGCTGCTGGAACTGGCCAACAGTTGCTCATGGGGGAAGCAGGGGCTGGGGAGTGGGGTTGCGAAGCCCACCTGCAGGTAAGGGCAGGACAGGACCTCCCTCCTGGGCAGTCGGGAGCTTCTGGCCTAGCCGACAGAGTGCAGACCTCTGGTCTGGTCTCACATCTCTGGAAGTCCTCAGGCCCCACCCAATCTGTCTTGTACCTGCTTCAAATTACCCCGTGGAGGGAGGGACATGACTGAGGGAGTAATGGCTCTGGTTCAAACTGCAGCCCTGTTTTGATCTTTCTTAATCTCCTCCTTCTCAGGAAACTGGAAGTGACACCTACCTCAGGGCTGGCACAACAATCGGAGACAGGACTTGGTAACCTGTGTGCCAAGGTGAATCTGCATGTCCTCTCCTTGCATACACCCCACCCCTGCAGGACCAGGGCTGCACGGAGATCTTGCCCTGGGCACCTCTTCCCAAGGACCCGGTGCTGCCTGCCGGTTACAGCGGGCGGGCGGGCGGGCGAGCGAGCAGAAATTCCCCAACAGCTGTAGGCTGGGAAAGAAGTGCAGCCCTCAGCCCCTGGTCTCCCTCCGTCAGGGTTCTGTCCCGGCTCGCTCTCAACGAAACCTGGAAACTCATGCCCATGATTGATTTTGCATACTGACTGGCATTTCCCTCTGACTAGACTCTGAAAGGCGATTAGCAAAGACTGGGCCGATACTTCCTCAGCATCGTGCACCGCCAGCAAGTGTTCCCTCCATGAGGTGTGTGCTGCTGGTCACCATGGGGAAGGGCGGACCCGAGGGAGTCACATCACCCAGACACCCACAGATCCATGGCGACACTGCAGACATGCAGACACACCTCAGGCTACCATGGTTGGTTTCCTTCTGTAGCACGGCACCACGGCTAATATCTGACAACATGGAAACAGCTCTGTTACTACTTGCTACACTCATTGTCATAAGAATGTGTATTTGACCCTTCGCCGTCTGGCCTGGATGCCTGGAAAGCTGGAGGGCGACTGTAGCCTGGCCGGGCCTGTGCGATCACTGGAGAGCGGCGAAAAGGAAACCACTTCGTCTGGGCTTCACCTCTGCCACGGCACTCCCCTGTCAGGTGCCCAGGACTGCCTCCCGGGGGCTCTCCGAGAGGAGCTCAGGCTCCTGGGTCTTGGTTGCGTGCCCTGTGCCGGCTGCGGCTCCACGGAGAGGGGGCCACACACACTCAGGACGGACAGTGTCTCCCGCCCGCTGGGTCTCATGCTTCGTACCATGGCAGCTTCACCGAGGCCGCATCTTACAGAAGTGCGTACACCAATGCGTGGAAGTGGACTCCATCCTCTCTAAGGATCCACGTGGCAATTAATGCAGGCTGCTCCAGACTCAGTGGAAAATCTAACTGCCAAATTGGGAATTTAAAAAAAAAATCTATTTTCCATGTTTTAATATTTTAGAACAGTTTTATAGAGATGTAATTTACATACCACAATTCATCTATTTAGAATATACAACTCAATGGCATTTATTTATTTATTTCGAAAAAGATTTATTTATTTAATTGGAAAGGCAGATGTACAGAGAGGAAGAGAGACAGAGAGGAAGATCGACTGTCCGATGATTCACTACCCAAGTGACCACAAAGCCCAGGAGCCAGGAATTTCTTCCGGGTCTCCCACATGGGTGCAGAGTCCCAAGGCTCTGGGCCGTCCTCAACTGCTTTCCCAGGCCACAAGCACGGAGCTGGATGGGAAGTGGAGCTGCCAGGATTAGAATCAGCACCCATATGGGATCCCGGCACGTCAATGCGATGACCTTAACCACTATGCTATCGTGCCGGGCCCACAACTCAATGGCTTTTAAAAACATGTTTTAGGGCCTGGTGCTAATCTTGGCAGCTCCACTTCCTAACCAGCCCCTTGCTTGTGGCCTGGGAAAGCAGTTGAGGACAGCCCAAAGCTTTGGGACCGTGCATCCATGTGGGAAACCCAGAAGAGCTCCTGGCTCCTGGCTTCAGATCAGTGCAGCTCTGGCTGTTGCGGTCACTTGATGGGGAGTGAACCATCAGACAGAAGATCTTCCTCTCAGTCTCTCCTCCCCTCTCTCTATATATCTTACTTTGCAAGAAAAAGAAATCTTAAAAAAAAAAAAAGTTTTAGGGCCCTGCACAGTAGCCTAGTGGGTAAAGCCCTAGCTCTGCATGCGCTGGGATCCCATATGGGCACTGGTTTGTATCTCAGCTGCTCCACTTCCCATCTAGCTCTCTGCCTGTGGCCTGGGAAAGCAGTCGAGGATGGTCCAAAGCCTTGGGACCCTGCACCCGCGTGGGAGACCTGGAAGAAGCTTCTGGCTTCTGATTGGCTCAGCTCTGGTTGCTGCGGCCACTTGGGGAGTAAATCATCGGATGAAAGATATTCCTCTCTGTTTCTTCCACTCTGTATAATCCGACTTTTCAATAAAAATAAATAAAATCTTAAAAAAAAAAGTTTTAAAGAAATACTCATTTTCCTCTACTTGAAAGGCAGACAGCACTGGTGTGGTAGGAGAGACTGTTGGGATCTTCCAACCACTGCTTCCCTCTTCCGATCCCACATCAGCCGGCTGGGCAGGCTGAAATCAGGAGTCTGAGCCTCCGTCGGGGTCTCTGGGAATAGGTGGCAGAGGCCTACGCACCTGACTCATTCACTGCTGCCTCTCAGAGAACACTGAGCAAGTGGCTCAAGGAAAAGTGGACCAGCCTGGACCCAAGCCAGCACTATGGGCGGTGGGTATCCCAAGCAAAGGCCTAATGTGCTGTGTCACAATGCCTGTCCTGTAGCTTCTTGTTAAAATATACATTAAATTTGGGCCCGGCGGCGTGGCCTAGCGGCTAAAGTCCTTGCCTTGAACATCCCGGGATCCCATATGGGCGCCAGTTCTAATCCCGGCAGCTCCACTTCCCATCCAGCTCCCTGCTTGTGGCCTGGGAAAGCAGTCAAGGATGGCCCAAAGCCTTGGGACCCTGCACCCGCGTGGGAGACCGGGAAGAAGTTCCTTGCTCCTGGCTTTGGATCGGCATGGCATTGGCCGTTGCACTCACATGGGGAGTGAATCATCCTACGGAAGATCTTTCTCACTGTCTCTCCTCCTTTCTGTGCATCTGCCTTTCCAATAAAAATAAATAAATCTTCAAAAAATTTTGTATGTATAAATAAACTTATGTGTATCGATCTAACTGGTGGTTCACTCCCCTACTGCCTCCAACAGCAAGGGTGGGGCTAGGCCAAACCAGGAGTGCAGTCCTCAGTCCAGAGCCCACACGCGTGGCAGGGACTCAGCACTTGGGCCGCCACCTGCTGCCTTCTGGACACAAGTCTGCAGGAAGCTGGCTTGGTAGCCGAACAGAACCTGGTCTCCGGCACTCTGACAGAGATGCAGGAGTCTTTCTTTTTTTTTTTTTTTAAAGATTTATTTTATTTTTATTACAAAGTCAGATATACTGAGAGGAGGAGACATAGAGAGGAAGTGGAGCTGCCGGGATTAGAACCAGCGGCCATATGGGATTAAGGCGAGGACCTTAGCCACTAGGCCACGCTGATGCAGGAGTCTTGCACGGTGTCTCTTAACCTTGTGCCAAATACCCACCCTAACAGCTTTTTAGCATACTCAGGTATGCAATGTTTACTACAATCAGTTTTACAAACTTCTGGTCAATCAAAAAAAAACAAAAACAAAAACAAAAACAAAACAAAAGAAACACAAAAAGCAACCACTCCAAATTCCCCCTCCTTACAGCTCTGACAACCTATCAAGTTTCTGTCTTATAGAGCTGCCTAGTCTGGGATTTTTTCCTTTTTAACAGATGGTCACAATGGCCAGTCCTGGGCCAAGGGGGAGCCAGGAGTTTCCCTACAAGGGTAGCAAGAGTCAAGCACTTGGGCCACCTCCTGCTGCTTTTCTCAGGCCAGAAGCAGGGAGTTGGATGGGAAGTGGAGAAGCTGGGACCTGAAGCAGCACCCATGTGGGATGCCGATGCTGCAGGACGATGGCTCTACTGTCAGAACACTGTGTTGGCCCTAGCCTGGACACTGTGTGTGCGTGGAACATCCACGTGGACTTCTGTGATTAGCTTACTGCTCTCAACTTGAAGTTTTCAAGACTTGTCCACCTAAGGGTGTGTCTCGGCCTTTCATTTCCTCACCTCCATGAATAATATTCGACCAGATGAACAAATGACATTTTGTTAGTCATCTATCAGTTGGACACTCGGCTGCTTATACTTCTCAGCTTTTAGAAGTGGTGTGGTTTCCACTGCAATCTGAGTCTTAACTTCTGAAGTGACTTACAGGCCTCCTTTACCTCCAAAATGTAGATTTGAATTTGTGCCTGGCCAGCCCCAGCTCCGCTTCCCAGGCCCACGAGTATCAAAATCTACCTCAGAGTTCCTCACCCATTCCCTATCCTCCAGACGTGCACTCCCTGCCAAAGAGGAACACAGGACATCTGTCCCCACTGTGATGCTGCAGGCCTGCTACAGCCCTCACCATCACACACGCCCTGCCTTCTCCCTCTGTGCACAGTTCCGTCCAGCCAAGGAATCACTTCAGCAGCTGGGAGAAAAGCCTGCACATGAGCACTCAAACGGCGGGGAACTGGGTCGGGGCTGGGGACAGCTCCCTTGGAGCAAGCTTGTTGGACGGGTCTCACCTACTATCTCTCTCTCTCTCTCTCTCACACACACACACACACACACACACACGCATGTGCAATCAGCAGGAAGCAGGCCACCCGCAGGCAGTGACACAGTCTGAGGATAAGATATACCAGTAAACCCATGCATAACTAATACTTAAGGAAAACCCTTGGTGAGTAAGGCTCCTCCCTCACAACTTTTCTACAAATTGCTTAATTAGGAAGAACTCAAAATGATAATTTTAAGAAGACCCAAAATATACTATGCTGTTAAGTTTCAGAGTAGTTAAGCTGAAGGCAGGCAGTAAAAATTACACACTAAGTTCATGGCAAGTCCAATAAAGAGAAAGAGATTCTATCTTTGCTGTTTTCAACAGGTTGAATATGCTTAGGAGGTGTTGTTACATGTTTGGATAATGGTTTCAGCAGGACAAGTCTGGAGATTTGTATTTTAGCTGAAACAGTACAAAGTGGATAGAGTAAAACAGAGATGTAAGAATAATAAAACAGGCTGGCACGATGGTTCAACTGGTTAGCCCTCCCCGTGCAAATGCTAGGATCACATACAGGCATCAGTTCATGTCTTAGCATCTCCATTTCCCATCCAGCTCCCTGCTTGTGGCCTGGGAAAGCAGTCGAGCACGGCCCAAAGCCTTGGGACCCTGCACCAGTGTGGGAGACCTGGAAGAAGCTCCTGGCTCTGGATCCGCTCAGTTCCAGCTGTTGCAGAGTGAACCAGTAAATGAAGACTTTCCTCTCTGTATATATCTATATTTCCAATTAAAACATAAATAAATAAATCTTAAAAAAGAGGGGGGTTGGAGAGCGGCTCTGTACCTAACAAAGACTTCCACATTCAATTCCTGACTCCAGCCTCCTGCTAATGTGCACCTAAGGCGGCAGGGACTCAGTAAGTGGGCCCTTGTCACCACATGGGAGACCTGGACTGGGTTCTGGGCTCCTGCGCTTTGAGCTGACCCAGCCTTTGCTACTGCGGCACTGAGCGGATAAACCAACGGATCGGAGCTCTCTTACAGTATTGAACAAACCCTTGTTTAAAATAGAAAAAACAAACAGCAATGAATTAGTGCTATATCAAAGATTATAAATAAAGGCAAACATAAACTAAGACCCCCTCACCGTGTAGCACAGACACATGGAGTCTGAGTGAGGAGGCTGGGGACAGCACCCGGACAGCTGTGAACAAGAACTTCTCCAATGGCAGCTGGAGAATCCAGGCAGATGCACGTGGAATAAAACACCTCCCTTGGGCCCGGCCGCGTGGCCTAGCGGCTAGAGTCCTCGCCTGGAACACGCCGGGAGCCCCTATGGGCGCCGGTTCTAATCCCGGCAGCTCCACTTCCCATCCAGCTCCCTGCTTGTGGCCTGGGAAAGCAGTCGAGGACGGTCCAAAGCCTTGGGACCCTGCACCTGTGTGGGAGACCTAAAAGAGTTTCCTGGCTCCTGGCTTCGGATCGGCGCAGCACTGGCTGTTGCACTTACTTGGGGAGTGAATCACTGGACGGAGGATCTTCCTCTGTGTCTCTCCTCCTCTCTGTATATCTGACTTTGTAATGAAAATAAATCTTAAAACAAAAAAACAAAAACAAAAACAAACACCTCCCTTGTACCATCATCCCCGCACTGAGCTAAGGAGCTAAGGCCAGCGAAGCTTCCGAGGGACAAGGCTCTCGCCCCCCATCCCAGGGCTCCTGAGCAGCCCAGCGGCAGGCCTCCTCCTGGGGCCAGGACTCCCCCTGCTGGACACCTCTCCTGAGAAGCAATGGGTCCAGCCAGGTGGAGCACCAAGGCTCTGTCTATCTCTTAATCTCTCTGAAGAGGTAAAAGTACGACAATAATAGCAATTTCCACTCTCTAAAAAAGCAAACCACCTTTTCCTTAACTAATCTACAGGGCTCCCAGGTCATCTTGTGATATTATTCAAGTGCTGAATAAGTCCTTCCGTTCAAAGATCATGTTGAAGATGAAGCTTCCTCAGCTCCTGTGCAGGAAATGCGACATGGCGATGTCCAGATTAGGAAGACCTTGGCAGCCTCGCCTCACTGTAGAAGGCCGTGTGTGGGCAGAGAAGGCCTCGCTGAGGCTCCATCCCTCACCGGGAGGAAGAGATCAAACAGTATTTACAGAGAGCTGAGAACCAGCCTTCCACACGTTAATTATCCTCAACATTCTCATTATTAAAACTGCCACGACCACATTCTTGCCACCCAGCCATGTTCAGCTCTGCCACTGATACGTTTCCCAGACGAGACCACTCATCATGACAGCCCCTCTTGCAGTCGGGTACCCACCTCCCACAATGCCAGTAGTAACGGGCTGTTCTCACAACGATGGGCGCTCAGAAACAAGAACTGCATGAAGCAGTGTCAAAACTCACCGGGGGCCTGGCAAGATAGCTTAGTGGTTAAAGTTCTCGCCTTGCATGTGCTTGGATCCCATATGGGTGCTGGTTTGTATCCCAGCTGTTCCACTTCCTACCCAGCTCCCTGCTTGTGGCCTGGGAAAGCAGTCAAGGACCATCCAAATCCTTGGGACCCTGCACCCATATGGGAGAACCGGAAGAAGCTTCTGGCTCTGGATCCACTCAGCTTTGGCCAGTGCGGCCACTTAAGAAGCAAACCAGCAGATGGAAGACCGTTCTGTCTCTTCTCCCTATAAATCTGACTTTCCAATAAAAGTACATAAATCTTTAACAACAACAACAACAACAACAACAACTCCTTTTGGAAATCCATGCTATTTTTCCTATGTAGAGATCCCTCATATGGACTGTTTCCTCTACCAGAATAAACTGATTTTTAATCTACTCTCTATGATCACGTAACTACCTTTCTACTACAGTTCAGTTTAACCTAGCTAATTTTACCTTATTTTTCTTTCTTTAGTCTCAGTGATAAAACAACTACTATGCAACTTCTGTTTTCAACTCAGAGCCTCCAGGACTGGGCTGGTGTCCCAAGCCCAGACTTTCGCCCCTTCCAGCTCTGCAGGGGGCCATGCTCCCCACAGAAGACTTGCCCAGGAGCGGAGCTCTTCTGGAGTGAGCCTTTCCAGAAAATGCTTTCCCTGTCGCAGCCTAAGTGCTGACCCTGACAACCACAACAGAAGATCAGAAACACAAAACAGATCACACAGCAGAAGCCCTGATTGTAGTTTCAGTTATCGGAGCTCTGGACTATAAACTAGCAAGATTTTGTTTCAATCAAATTCAACTTCTGTGAAAAGATAAATTCTGTGAGTTTATTTTTTGTGTATCTATTAAACTGTAGGGAGGCTACTGAATTTAAACAACCAAAGAATTACGGCCAGGAGTAAAAGAACACAAAGTGGGGTGAAACCACAAGGCCTCCCTTGCCCTTTTTGAAAAAGTGAGACCCCACGGACTGATACGCAAGTCCTCTTGCATTTCAAGCCAGCAAGCCCAGTGCCAGGTGTCACACAAAGGAGTCAGCTTATCTGTTCAGACCAGGGTTCTCAAGTGGTTTTCTTCCACGTCTTCAGCCACCTGCCTCAGTCCTTTTGACTTTGTGTTGCCTCCCTTCCCACTCCTACTGACCCAATTGCTCTGTTCTTCTCAGGCAGACACAAAGACCCCTGGCTGAGTCCTCTGAGAGCCAGGCCCCATGGGATGCAAGATGAAGAAAGGACTGGCCGCCCGGGGCTCTCAGGTGTTCTGACCACAGCCTCCAGGGGCTCAGGCTGCCACAAGCAAACACCCCAGCCTGGGGCCTGAAAGAGCTTCACAGCTCCAGAGCCTGGAACATCCCAAGATGTAGGTGCCAGTGGGTTTGGTTTCTCGAGAGGGCCTTCCTCTTGGCTCACAGACCACTGCTTCCTCGCCATGTCCTCACATGGCCGAGACAGAGGAGAGTGAGAGTGGGTGCGTTCTGTGTCTCTTCTAAGGGGTTCACACAGGTAAACAGCCCAAGCAGGGAGATGCACACCAGAGGCCTGCTGAGAGCAAGGCAGATTCTGGAAGAGTGGTCAGGGACTGAGGCGGACGCACACCTGTTAGGAGCATGACAGTAAAGGTGGCTGTACTAAGGAATCCTGTGTGGACAGGTTGTTTGGAAAGCCAAGCCAGTAACCGCCTAGTTCCTGCCCTGTGGGGAATGTATGCAGGCTCGAGGAAGATCTGCACAGACCCCCAGGTCCTCCCCCCGCCCCCCCAAAGTGCTGCAGTCACTGCGGAGGAGCCAAGGGCAAAGCCTCCCTTCCACTCATATTCTCCGCTGGCATCTTAATCCAGAGCAAAAATGAAGGGATTTGCAGTCCCAGGCACTCAACCCCCCAACGCTCCCCAAGAAACCAGCAGGGCTCCCTCTCAGTTCCCAGCCATCTACGACCCCTCCCCCAACAGGGGCCCAGAAGCTCCCCAGTGAAAGTGCTCAGCTTCACCCGCGTTACCTGCTTCCTCCCCTCTTCCACTGCACCAGATGCTTTGGAGCGCAAGGGCTTCCTTTTCTCTTTTCAAAGAAGTCTTTCATGTATTTGAAAGGCAGAGAGAGAGTGAGGCAAAGCCAAAGCCAGGAGCTTCTTGTGGGTCTTCCAGAGGAGTGCAGGGCCCAAGCAGCTGGACCATCCTCTGCTGCCTTCCTAGGGAGCTGGACTGGAAATGGAGTGGCCGGGACTCTCATCAGCACCCACACGATGCCAGCTCTGAAGGTGACAGTTTAGCCCTCTATGCCACACAGGCAGCCCCAAGGGTAAGGATTTCCGTCTGTTTGTGCACTACCACCCCACCACCATCCTGAAGGCACATGGTGTGTGACACAAGGTACTTGGCCTGTACTCGCTGACTGAGCGAAAACAATCCACTTGGGCTCCAGTCCTCTGGCATTCTGAAAGCAAGCGATGAAAAACACAAAAGGACCTCATTAAGGGGTGTCCTCTGGGGGCAAGGGGGAACTCCGTGGAAGAGGAGTCTATGGCCAGGCCCAGCAAGCAGGGAGATTGAGGGACGTGAAAGGAAGTTCCTGGACACAGAAATGCACAGCACGGTGAGGGTTCAAAACCAGCCTGGATCAGAGGCAGAGGGCAAGCCAGAAGTTACAACAGAACTACAAGGTGAACAAGGGCCCAGCTCCCATATCTCAGCTGCACTCTGACCAGTCCTCGCAATCCTGACTCAGGGTGGGTGGGAACACCAGCCACCCTCTGCAAAGGATGGACACACACTCAGAGCACTCAGCCAAGACAAGTGGCAGCGAAGTCCATGTGTGACTCACCCCAAGGTGGCCCTTAGGAATCCCTGGTCACCAAGGCCACCCTGATCAGGTGCCTCAGCAGGAGGGGGATCCAGCCAGCAGCAGTCCCGGCCAGAGCAAAAGGCACACCTAGGATGATGGCAGCAACAGACTGAGGACTTGCTGGCTGCCACATGCCGCCAGGAGGTCGCTGGCACACTGAACCACCTGCAGGATGCCAAGTGCTGTCATTACCCTTGTTTGCTAGTACCGGACAAGGCGTGGACACGACAAACACTTCCTGGTAAACAGCAGGGCCCACATTTGGAGCCCGGCAATTTGGTGTACACTGTGCAGCTACTCCCTAGTGTGGAGGGAAAGCACAGCACGCCCCTGCCCACGCACAAGGTCCCCAGGGCTTGTGGCTTCTCCACTGCACTCCCACAGTTACTAATTGGTTGTCCCATCCCTCTTCCCCACCCCCGCCAATCTGACTCTACCCTGGACATGCTGGCTGGCTGCGAGCCTGTCTCCCAGAGGCCTCTGATCTAATGGTAAATGCTTTTCCCTAAAGATGCTGCCATCAATTAGTGGTGAAATTGAAATCTGCAGAGCAGAAAGCACTCTGCACATTTACCCAGGCCAACAAGCTAAATCAGGAGGGAGGTCACCGAGCTAAGTACTCGTCAAAGGCCCTTTTTAGAGAGGCCTCTATTTGCAGCTGTGGAGCCAAGGGTCACCTCTGACCCGGGGATGACGCACACAGCTCAGCGACAGTGACAGCCACAAGCCCTGGCTTACCCTGATCCTGGCTCTGCTCCGCCTGGTCTCCTCACAGACCACTCTGCAGCGCTCTGGTCACGGCCCAAGGCTGTAGAAACAGTCACTCACCTGAGCCATTCAGAGCACACACCCCCTGGCAGCTGAGCAGGCTAGGTGCATACCACAACAGACAAGGGTGACACCACAAGGCAATGGAGACTATGACTAGGCTGTGTGTGTGTGTGTGCGTGAGTGAGTGAGAGAGAGAGAGAGAGAGAGAGATATCCAGTTGCTAACACAAAGTGACACAGCTTTAGAATAGCCACAATGACCCCGTCCAGCACTGTCACCTCACTCCTGAGATACAAGATCATAAATTCCTAGCCAGGAGCACAGGGGTGCCAGGCCATGGATCACTGCCTTTTCAGAACTGATACTATGATAAACAAAACAAAACAAAAACACAAAACTGCCCCATAGGTGCATACTAACATGTGCACCCATGCTCACAGTGGCCCTCAGAGTAACTGTTCCAAACAGGAAAGTACCCAAACGCCCAGCTAAAGCAGAAGCAATAAATAAATAAATGGAATCTACACCCAGTGAGCTACACACAGTAATGAGAAGGAACAATCCACAACCATCCGGATGAATGGCTGCATCCACAGCGGAAGCTCCCAAAATGCTCAATGAAAGAAGTCAGACAGAAGACTGCATTTGGAATGTCTGAGGCTTTTTTTTTTTTTAAAGATTTATTTATTTTTATTGGAAAGTCAGATATACAGAGAGGAGGAGAGACAGGAAGATCTCCCATCCGATGATTCACTCCCTAAGCAGCCACAACGGCCGGTGCTGTGCCAATCCGAAGCCAGGAGCAAGGAACCTCTTCTGGGTCTCCCACACAGGCGCAGGATCCCAAGGCTTTAGACCGTCCTCGACTGCTTTCTCAGGCCACAAGCAGGAAGCTGGATGGGAAGTGGGGCCGCTGGGATTAGAACCAGCGCCTATATGGGATCCTGGCGCGTTCAAGGCGAGGACTTTAGCTGTTACACTATCGCACCGGGCCCATGACTGAGTTTTTAAAGCAGAAAGCAGGTACAATTTTCATGATGTCAGGAGGTAGGATGCACAAAGGATTAAGGCTGTTGCTTTGAACGCCTCTGGAGGCTGGTCACTCTGCTGCTCCAGATGGCTGCTGCTTACACGGGCCACTCACACTGTGGCAATTCACTAAGCTGCACCTGATGATGGCCACGTTTTTCTTTCCTTAAAGATCTATTTAGGGGCCCGGCGGCGTGGCCTAGCAGCTAAAGTCCTCGCCTTGAAAGCCCCGGGATCCCATATGGGTGCCGGTTCTAATCCCGGCGGCTCCACTTCCCATCCAGCTCCCTGCTTGTGGCCTGGGAAGGCAGTTGAGGACAGCCCAATGCATTGTGACACTGCACCCGCGTGGGAGACCCAGAAGAGGTTCCTGGTTCCTGGCTTTGGATCGGCGTGCATCGGCCCGTTGCGGCTCACTTGGGGAGTGAATCATCGGACTGAAGATCTTCCTCTCTGTCTCTCCTCCTCCGTGTATATCTGGCTGTAATAAAATGAGTAAATCTTTAAAAAAAAAAAAAATCTATTTAGGAGCTGGTATTGCAATGTAATGGGTTAAGCCACTGCCTACAATGCTGACATTCTATGTAATGACCAAACGGGAAGCCAAGGTACTTCATTTCTGATCCAGCTCCCTGCTAAAGTGCTTGGAAAAAGCAGTGAAAAATGACTCAACTCCTTGGGCCCCTGCATCCACATGGAGACCCAGCCACAGCTTCTGGTTCCTGGCTTGGCTGGGCCCGGTCCTGGCTGCTGCAGCTATCTGGGAAGTCAACAACTGCACAGAAAATCTATTTCTTTGTAATGCTGGCTTCCAAATAAGTAAAAGAAAAAAATTTTAAAAAGGTATTTTTTCCAGTTTTCATGCATACTGACTAGATCTGTGCAAGCTGTGACGGGTGCACAGGTAACCGAAGTGCAGAGCTTGTTGGTGAATTCCCCCCCCTTTGAATATGGTACGGACGTTCCCTTTCCCTTTGGCCCATCAGCTCTGCCCAACCGGGCATCAACACACACACATCTGAAGTCACTGTCTCTTTCACAGCCAACTTCCAGGTCTCCGAGGGGCCAAGGGGTGCACCTGTTGAAGTCCACACAGTGCACGCCATTGTGACGGGTGATGTCCTCTTGGGTCATCCCTGCACTGATGGCAGAGTGTCCCCCACCCAAGGTGGAAAGGAAGAGAGCACAAAGCAGAGAGAAGCTATTCATTTTCTCATTAAAAGGTAGAGCAATCAGAGAGAGAGGCAGAAAGAGGAAGTGACCTCCCACTTGCTGTGCCAGGTGGAATCCAGTGGGGTCTTGAACACGAGTATCAGGGGCTCAAGCATCTCTGTTGCTTCTCCAGGGATATTAGTTAAATCAGAACAGGCACAGCCCTGACTTGAACTGGCACTTACATGGGATGGCGGCACTACAAAGCGCAGCGTAACTGGCTGTACCACACTGCTGACCCTGTGCTTTTGTGAATATACGGTACATGTCAATGACAAATTTAAGAAATGAACTCGTGTGGCCCGGCGCAATAGCCTAGCGGCTAAAGTCCTCGCCTTGAACATGCTGGGATTCCAAACAGGCGCCGGTTCTAATCCCATCCAGCTCCCTGCTTGCAGCCTGGGAAAGCAGTCGAGGACGGCCCAAAGCCTTGGGACCCTGCACCTGCATGGGAGGCCCGGAGGAGGCTCCAGGCACCTGGCTTCGGATTGGCATGGTTCTGGCCGCTTGGGGAATGAATCGTCATATGGAAGATCTTCCTGTCTCTCCTCCTCTTTGTATATCTGACTTTCCAATAATAATAAAATAAATCTCAAAAAAAGAAAGGAAGGAAGGAAGAGAGAAAGAGAGAAAGAAACAAAGAAAGAAAGAAACCTGTGAACTAATCTCACTTACTAGTAATCTGACAAGTATCCTGATTAGGCCACGGCTGCTAAGCCAGTGACAAGATCCACTGAAGCCACAGCCAACACACTGAACGCTGGGCAGCAGCACCGTGCTAACTTCACATGCAGTATTCCATTGACTTACCACAACTCCCTCTGAGAGAATGGGCGCTTCTTGCCTACAGCTCATCAGGCCTTGCGGCTTGGCCAAGGTGCAGCTCCAGGGCCGAGGGAGTTACCCCGGCTCTACTAACAGGAAAGAGGCGTAACACTAGATACAGCAGTCACAGTAGGACCCCTAACTTCTCTTCTTCATGACACTGACTTTCCCACTGCTCCAGCCCAGCCATCTTGTGATATGCTACACTGTGGATTTGCCTGATTTTCTGCACGATGACCCTCAGCAAGGAGGCATGGGACATCAGGAATAACTGCCAGGGCGGATGCCAACTCTGATTCCTCTGTCCAGGCAGTGACTCCCACCCCTCTAAACTGTAAAGTTATAGCCTCCACTTGGCAAGTAGCAATTAATGTGCTAGGTGATTATCTCTCTATAGTGTCTGTGTACATATATTTGAAAGAGAGCACAGAGACACACTGACAACTATCTTCTGTCTGCTGGCTCACTCCTCCAAGTTTGCAATGGTCTAGTCCATGCAGGTGGCAGAGTTCAAGCAGTTGGGCTATCTTCTCCTTTCTTTTTGCTTTTTGTATGTGTTTTTTAAAGATTTATTTATTTTTATTACAAAGTCAGATATACAGAGAGGAGGAGAGACAAGAAGATCTTCCATCCAATGATTCACTCCCCAAGTGAGCGCAATGGCTGGTGCTGCGCCGATCCAAAGCCAGGAGCCAGGAACCTCTTCCGGGTCTCCCACACGGGTGCAGGGTCCCAAAGCTTTGGGCCATCCTCAACTGCTTTCCCAGGCCACAAGCAGGGAGCTGGATGGGAAGTGGAGCTGTTGGGATTAGAACCGGCGCCCATATGGGATCCTGGGGCTTTCAAGGCGAGGACTTTCGCCGCTAGGCCACGCCGCCGGGCCTAAATAATTAATTTTTAAAGAATAAGTGCTATTAAGGCATACTTTATCTATACAAACTATATTTAAAGTATATAATTACATCATCTTGAAATGTGTAAACATGAGCAAAGTTAATTCTATAATAAAGAAAGGAAATATTCTCATCATACCCCCTCAAAGTTTTTTTTTGTTGTTGTTGTTTTAAAGATTTAACTTATTTACCTGAAAAGCAGTTACAGAGAGTGAGAGATCATCTGTCCCCTGAGCTAGACCCAAGTCAGGAGGCAGGAGCTTCTTCCAGGTCCCCCTTGGGGATGTCAGGGCCCAAGGATTTGGGCCATCTTCTGTTGCTTTCCCAGAAGCACTGACAGGAAACTGGATGGGAAGTGAAGCAGCTGGAACTTGAACTAGCACCCAAATGGTACACCAGCACCCAAGTGGAGGTTCTATCTGCCAGAACAACAGACGCCTGCAAAGTTTTCTTAGGCCTCTTAAAAACAATTCTTCTGCCACCAATCTTCAGGTCCCCAGTGATCTGCTTCCTCTTGTTAGGGATGTTTGCACTTCCTGGGGCTTTATGGAAATAGGACCACAGCTGGCGGTCTTGCACATCCGGCTGCGCTCACTCTCAGTGGACACACTGATCACTGAGCCCTAGTCCAGTGGGCAGACACCATCATTTGTCCAGGCACCTGCAGCTTCCAGTTGGAGGCCCTCTCGAACGTGGCTACAAACAGTAGATTGCATGTCGGTGTGCCCTTGTCCTCACCGCTCTGAGGCAAAACCTGGAAGGGTTTTGCTGAGTGAATACACAACACGCAGCAAATGGGATACATTGCTGCAGACTGCCAAGCTGATTCTTCCTGCGTGCAGTGTGTGAGTGTGCTAACTGGCCCCCACCCTCACCCATACTTGGTAGTATCAGCCATTTCATCTCCAAGGATTTCAAAATCCAGTAATGTTGGTTGCCTGATGACTTATGCGCTGGTGTGAATGTCTCCGCCACCCTTGGACATCAGGTGTCAGGAGGGCAACCTGCGCTACACACGGTGCCTCACACACCGAGGGAGCTCAGGACGTTCAGTAACAGCTCAACAACGTGTGCCACCCTCCCCGCTGCACAGCAAGATGATAGCTAATTATTTTAATTTAAAAAAATTCAAAGATATATGTATTTGAAGGGAAAGTGACAGAAATCTTCTATTTACTAGTTTACTCCCTAAATGATCTGTACACCTGATCTGCGCCAGGCTGTAGCTAGGAGCCATGCACTGCACATGGGTCTCCCACGAAGACGGCAGGGGCCCACACGCTCTGCGTACCCAGAACAACAGTAAGCAGCTGGACTGAAAGCAGCCACACTTGAACCAGCACTCTGACACAGGATGCCGATGTTGGAAGAGGCAGCTTAACGTGCGGGGCTACAATGCCCATCCCAGCAATCACTGCTTCATGAGTGTCAGGAACATTATGTCTTTCTGAACCCAGGGTTTCAGAACCCCACGCCGTTGACGTGGGGAGGTCAGGCCGGACCTGGCCATGCTTCCTGTCGTGGAAAGGCCTATCCAAAGTCCCTGCTCTGTTTACACACACTACCTGCTGAGTGGAAGCACTGCGGTCCCAGGCGGGTCACCGCTCCATTGCAGAATCTGCAGCAAAGGGTTTGAAAATAAAGGATCCGGGGCCCGGCGGCGTGGCCTAGCAGCTAAAGTCCTCGCCTTGAACGCACTGGGATCCCATATGGGTGCCGGTTCTAATCCCGGCAGCTCCACTTCCCGTCCAGCTCCCTGCTTGTGGCCTGGGAAAGCAGTTGCGGACGGCCCAATACATTGGGACACTGCACCTGCGTGGGAGACCCGGAAGAGGTTCCAGGTTCCTGGCTTTGGATAGGCGCGCACCGGCCCGTTGCGGCTCACTTGGGGAGTGAATCATCGGGTGGAGATCTTCCTCTCTGTCTCTCCTCCTCTGTGTATATCTGGCTGTAATAAAAAATGAATAAATCTTAAAAAAAAAAAAGAAAAGAAAATAAAGGACCCAGGCCCAGCACCATGGCCTAGCAGCTAAAAGTCCTTGCCTTGAATGCACCGGGATCCCATATGGGTGCCGGTTCTAATCCCGGCAGCTCCACTTCTCATCCAGCTCCCTGCTTGTGGCCTGGGAAAGCAGTTGAGGACGGCCCAAAGCTTTGGGACCCTGCACCCGTGTGGGAGACCTGGAAGAGGTTCCTGGTTCCCGGCTTTGGATCAGCACAAAACCGGTCATTGCAATTACTTGGGGAGTGAGTTATCGGATGGAAGATCTTCCTCTCTGTCTCTCCTTCTCTCTGTATATCTGACTTTGTAATAAAAGTAAATAAATAAATCTTAAAAAAAAAAAAAAGAAAAGAAAAAAATAAAGGACCTGGGCCTGGCGCAATGGTGTAGCAGTTGGGGTAATCACCTTGAGCGCACCGGGATTCCATATGGGTGCCTGTACTAGTTCCGGTGGCCCCCTGCTTCCCATCCAGCTCCCTGCTTGTGGCCTGGGAAAGCAGCTGAGGAAGGCCCAGAGCTTTGGGACCCTACCCCCAAGTGGGAGACCTGGGGGAAGCTCCTGGCTCCTGCCTTTGGATTGGCTCAGCTCCAGCCGTTGCTGCCGCTCAGGGAGTGAATCATAGGACAGAAGATCTTCTTCTCTGTCTCTTCTCCTCCTCTCTGTATATCCGCCTTTCCAACAAAAGTTAATAAAAATAAAAATAAAAATGAAGGGCTCGGCGGCGTGGCCTAGCGGCTAAAGTCCTCGCCTTGAACGCACCAGGATCCCATGTGGGCGCCGGTTCTAATCCCGGCAGCTCCACTTCCCATCCAGCTCCCTGCTTGTGGCCTGGGAAAGCAGTCAAGGATGGCCCAAAGCTTTGGGACCCTGCACCCGCATGGGAGACCCGGAAGAGGTTCCTGGTCCCGGCATCGGATCGGCGCGCACCGGCCCGTTGCAGCTCACTTGGGGAGTGAAACATCGGATGGAAGATCTTCCTGTCTCTCCTCCTCTCTGTATATCCGGCTTTCCAATAATAATAAAATCTTTAAAAAAATAAAAAAATTAAAAAATAAATGAAATGAAATAAAATAAAATAAAATAAAGGACACGTGGCTACAGCAGGAGGCACAGTGAGGTGCTGCCCGGAGAGCAAGGCCAGCCCTGCACATAGCCACACCGAGCCATGCTGTGACCCCTCGAGTGCCAGGCGCTTGAGTAAAGCCAGAGCACAGGACTGCTCCGTAACTGTGCAAGAGGAGTGGGAAGTAGTCTAGTAGATGTGATGGCAGATAATTTTTTTAAGATTTATTTATTTTGGGCCCAGCACCATGGTCTAGCAGCTAAAGTCCTCGCCTTGAACGCACCGGGATCCCATATGGGCGCCAGTTCTAATCACAGCAGCTCCACTTCCCATCCAGCTCCCTGCCTGTGGCCTGGGAAAGCAGTCGAGGACGGTCCAAAGCCTTGGGACCCTGCACCAGTGTGGGAGACCCATGTGGGAGATCCCATATGGGAGACCCAGAAGAGGTTCCTGGTTCCTAGGGCTTCAGATTGGCATCGCACCGGCCGTTGCGCTCACTTGGGGAGTGAATCATCGGACGGAAGATCTTCCTCTCTGTCTCTCCTCCTCTCTGTATATCTGACTTTGTAATAAAAATAAATAAATCTAAAAAAAATAAAATAAAAAGATTTATTTATTTTTATTGGAAAGGCAGATATACAGAGAGGAAGATCTTCCATCCAATGATTCAGTCCCCAAGTGAGCCGCAACAGCCAGTGCTGCGCTAATCCGAAGCCGGGAACCAGGAGCCTTTTCTGGGTCTCCCACGCGGATGCAGGATCACAAGGCTCTGGGCCGTCCTCGACTGCTTTCCCAGGCCACAAGCAGGGAGCTGGATGGGAAGTAGAGCTGCCGGGATTAGAACCGGTGCCCCTATGGGATCCTGGCGTGTTGAAAGTGAAGACTTTTGCCACTAGGGCACCATGCCTAAGATTTATTTTAATTTTTTTGGAAAGTCACATATACAGAGAGACAGAGAGGATGATCTTCCTTCTTATGATTCACTCCCCAAGTGGCCACGGTGGACGGAGCCAAGGTTGACTTGAAGTCTAGAGCTCAGAGCCTCTTCGGGTCTCCCAGGCGGGTGTAGGATCCCAAGGCTTTGGGCAGTTCTCAACAGCCTTACCAGGCCACAAGACACTGAGATGTGTAGCGTCGAAGAGGGATACTCGGGCATGTTGCGCCCTGAGAGGGTTCAAGATCCCAATCCACTGGGGATAGGCGCTCAGGCCTGACCTGGGCATTCTTCCGGTAGAACATGAGCATTTCTTAGCTGTAAAAAGCCCTGACTGAAATCTGGCCCTGATGGGATTGTGCCATGGTGCAGTGAGAAAAGCCAGAATTTGCGGTGTTGGCATCTTATCTGGGCACTAGCTTGAGTCCCTGATGCTCCACTTCTGATACAGCTCCCTGCTAACGGTTTGGGAAAGCAGTGGAAGATGTCCCAAGTGCTTGGGTTCTGGCACCCTTATGGGAGACCCGGAAGAAACTCCTGGCTCATGACTGGCCCAACTCCAACTACTGTGGCCAGTTAGGGAATGAACCAGTGGATATGTTTCAAAAGATCTATTTCTGTAACTCTGCCTTTCAAGGGCCCAGCACAGGAGCCTAGCAGCTGAAGTCCTCACTTTCCATAGGCTGGGTTCCCAAAAGTACACCGCTGTCCAGCTCCCTGCTTCTGGTCTGGTAAGGCTGTTGAGAACACCCCAAATTCTTGGGATCCTGCATCTGCGTGAGAGACCTGGAAGAGGCTCCTGGCTCTTGGTTTGTGATTGGCTCAGCTCCGGCCATTATGTTCACTTGGGGAGTGAATCAACAGATGAAAGATCTTCCTCTCTGTATATCTGACTTCCCAATAAAAATAAAATCAATCTTAAAAAAAAAATGTGGTCCTGATTCATAGTTATTTATTTACTGCTAATTTATTTGAAAAGGAGGGGGGAAGGAAGGGAAGAAGGGAAGAAGAGACAGAGAGAGAATAGAAAGAGAATATGAAGGAGAACAGCCAGGGCTGGACCAGGCTGAGTTTAGGAGCAGGACCAGGTCTGCCTGAGGGCGGCAGTGGCCCAGTGTCTGAGTTCTCACCTGCTGCCCCCAAGTTGCATATTAGCAGGAAGCTAGAACTGGGAGTGGAGCAGCTCTCCAATGTGGGCTCCGCGTCCCAACCAGCATGGTTAACCATCAGGCCCAGTCCTCCCTGAGCCCGGATGCACAGCTGGGGCCTGTGGTCACTGGGAGCTGTGAAGACAAGGTCCCTCATCACTTCTCAGGAGGCTGGGGGCAGGCTCTCAGAGCCACTCCTTGGCTGCACTCCAGGAAGATAAAACATGCAGAATCAAATATTGCTACTTCCTGTCATGCACCAGAGAGCTCAAATTAGCTTGGCCGCTGTTTGCTGTCACTTAGGAATCATTCTGCCACAGAAGCGAGCGGTGACTCCATGGCCTTGGCTAATTTTCCACATAGACGGTAACTGGAGCCAGCAATACTCAGTCAGTTCTCCCCTCCCCGACTGTGCTCTCTGTGGCGGTCCCTGGGAGGGTCCCTGCGAGGGACGCACCTTCCCCCAGCCTTGCCGACTGTGCAGGCCTCGCGTCCCAGAGCACAGCAGCACAGCAGCCACCGCAGGGCCTGGGGCAGCACCCGCGGAGCAGTCTGCAAGCTGGGCTACCTCTTGGCCATTTCTTGAACACATTCCAACTTTACAAATACTAAACAAAGAGCCAAGGAACTGGCCAGGAAACTCAAGAAAATGACAGGTGCAAGGAAAAAACAATCTCACTTGGTGTCATCAGCTACCCTAAAAAGGGAACACCCACGCAGGAGCCTGAGCAGACGGCCTCGGTTATAAATATCAGGAGCAGCAAAGGCCGAGTGAGAAAATAAGGATCTTCTTTTCTCGTGATTTGTGTTTAAAGGGAGTTGGCAATTTAGTCACATTTTATGTCCATGTGGGGAGAGAATCAAAGGATAGACAATCTCTTCCTCTGTTGCAGTAGTTCTCAAAAAAATGGTCCTCCAACCGAACTCATGGTTAGTGAGTCCTTCTCTAGACCTGTTTATCTGGAAGGCACGGAGCTCTCCTGAGCGCAGGTGAGTCCAGTGCCGAGGCTGGGCCAGGCCAAGACCAGGAGCCCAGAACTAATCTCCTGTAGCAACAGCAAGGCCCCAAGCACTCAGGTCATCTTCCACTGCTTTCCCAAATGTATTAGCAGAGCCTGGACTGGAAGTGCAGTTCGTTCCAACAGAGAATGCCAAACTGCAAGGGGCGACCTCATCTACTGGGCCACAAAGCTACTGTCCTTAAGTTGTATTCAACTGGAAAAAAAACAGAAGAGTAGGTAAGCTGGTCAATTCCAGGCCCTTCTGCCTCACCAAAGCAGGCTACTTTGCAAAACCTCCGAGATGGATCATACTGCATATCATGAATTATGTAAAAATAAAGTGTGCATATTTGGAGAGCTAAGAATAAGGTACATAGCACAATCATTAACTGTGGTTTTCACTAAATGAAAGAGCAGAATCTTTAAAAAAAAGTAGGTTTTGCCTTCTGTTGAATTTCTAGAACATAGTTTCACATTAGGAAGAGGGAAAAGAAAGTTTTACGAAGTATTATTAAGACATTTCCTTACATACACACAGCTCTTAAATTTAAATCCCCTCCCCTAATTTCCTTTTTTTCCCCTTAACATTTACTTCTTGATTTGAAAAGCAGAGTTGAGAGAGAGATGGTGGATTTCCCAAACCGGCTGCGATGCTTGGAGCTAGGCCAGTCTACTCCAGGAGCCAGGGACTTCTTGGTCTCCCACGTGGGTGTCGGGACCTCAGCACTCGGGCTTTCTTAGGCACATCAGCAGGGAAGCCAGATTGGAAACAGAGGCAGGCCCTGAACCAGGCCCTCCTATGAGGGCTGTCTCAACTGCTAGGCCAGACGGCATGCTCCAAAATGTGTTATACTAAGCTCGTGAGGGCCTGAAGAGCATACAGCAAACTCCCCCGACGGACATATGATCTGGGATTAGGTCTGGACCAAAAATGTTCTGTCTGTGGCGAAAAACACTATCAGTGGAACAACTGGCAAAATGAAAATGTTGACGAGATGACAGAGATCCATACTAATTCCTGTAGTGCTGCTGCGAGAGTGATCTTGGATGCAAAGGTACCCGGCATCGGCAGCTTCCATTTGCTGCGCAGAGAGCACACACCCGAACAGGAGACACCGAAGAGCCGCCGTGGTCACACGCTAACACTGAGGCGAGACGGAGTCTCTGCAACCTCCCTACAACTCTGAAATGACTTTAAAATGAACACCAAGGACACGCCTCTCTAGGCCTGCCTCCCACGAAAGCGGCACCACCTCTCCAGGCATGGGGTTGGCAGGGAGAGGGGCCAGAATGAAGCGGGGAGGAAAGCAGGGTGCTCAGCACAGAGTGGCATCCAGAGCCGCAGGGAGCACAGCAAGGGTCTCTCCTCACTCGATCCCCGACCGCCACCCAAATACCCCGCTGGCACGGCAGCCGTTGGGGGTGGGGGTGGGGGTGGTTGGGGGCTTCAGCCTGGGAGCCCTCCTCCCTGGAGTGGATATCCTCAGCACACGCTAGTGCTGCTATCAGCTCTATGCTGCTGCTGCTGCGGTGATCCTGACAGCAAGCTGCCCACAGCACCTGGCACTAGTGCCCCCGCAGGTGCCACTGCAGTTTGGAGCACGCGGGGAGGCTGCCATCTACCACCGCCTCAACCCAGCCCAGGCTGGAAGTTCCAGAGCGGGACTGACTCATCTCCTATCCAGTGTTTCACTCCCTAGATGGCCACAACGGCGACGGACAGGCCAGGCTGAAACCAGGAACCAGGAATTTCTTCTGGGTCTCCTACACAGGTGCAGTGGTCCGAGCACTTGGACCGTCTTTCATTGTTAGCTTGGGTTGGATGGTAAGTGAAGCAGCTGGAACACGAACCAGTGCTCATACGGGATGCTGGTGTCACAGGCCGTGGCTTTCCCCACTCTGCCACGACACAGGCCCACAGGCCTACATTCCTAAGCCGAGCTTTTGATGCTCAGGACTCCACATTAGGATCTGCTTGTTACAGCACCTTCTCAAATACCCATGGAAGGAGTTAGCAGATAACCACGGGAAACAACAGCACGAAACCAGAAACAAAGACATACAATGGAGTTCTAAGTGACTGAAACAGAAGTTTTTAACACAAACAGCACTTTGTCGTTTTAGGAACACAGCAGAAAATTTTCAACAGTCTGGCTTTGTGGTAAAACCACACTGACAGTGGAGCTGAAATTCAGTGGCATAACCAGATGTCTGATCACTGTAGCCGCTTTATTACCACAGGGAAAACTCCATCAACACGTTGGTCTCCAGCACTTGTCCCACAGCAAGCACTGGCGCAGGCCCAACTGCACACGTGCTCTAAGAAATCCAGGGCATCAGGACCCAGGCCAGGGCTCTCGTGTGCCCTCTACGTGCCCTCAGGCTGCTTCTAGGGCTGCAGCACAGGCAGGCAGGTTGCTGTGAGCTCAAGGCGGTGCCTGACCCACAACAGCTATGGCTCCAAAGGCTGGATTGCCCCCAGACCTTCAATCAACGCCACAAGATGGCCTCAGGACAGAGCAGTCACCAGTGTGACAGCTGTCCTGTCCCCAGCTCCTTCCCCGAGAAGAGTCTTCCACCACACAACCAATCAACCGCACTGACTCCAGAAAGCACAGACCCGCCAACGCGCTCTTACCTGTGGCTTCGATGTACTCAATGCATCTTTCAATAAAAATGGGGATTGGCTTCTCTGGAGTCACGACGGTTGTTAGGGGTACCCCAAAATAGTTACTCTCCCAGGTTGCCTTGGTGATGGATGGCCTGGACTTGGGCTTTGGTTTCTGCACAGAAGAGAGAAGGAAGCACAAAAGCAAGTGAGTATCAACATGGGCCAGTTCGGCTCCCGGCAGGGAGCTCAGCGCTGTGCACACTGCTGGAAACACTTCCCGCTCTTTGGCTGAATAAAGAGAGCTTCACTTGTTCGTCTCACTGATTTTATATTTGCTGGCCTCCGAGTATCACATAAGATGCCAGAAACTGGCCACAGTCACACCTTGGGTGCGAGGCTGCACTGTCAGAACAAAGATGTTTATAAGCAGCAAGCCATGTTTATGTAATCACCAACAATGAGATGGCTATCCACATCCGTTATCAGGCATACACGAGGCTAAGCGGGAACCCTTCCAAACACGCCACACGCGTGACAGATGCTACAGACAGAAAGATGGTTAAAACCCTACAGAGGTAAAAAGGAGGAAAGTAAAATTAGTATCTGCTTCTTTCCAGAAAAGAACATGCATTCCCCAAGCCCACCAGCCCCAGTGAGGGTCCTCTTGGATACACTAGTGGGCGGTTATTTCCCACTGGTCCCACACAGGCCAAGGGCAAGGCCCACTCACCAGACCACGTAAATAAAACAGCTTTGTCTTTTCTTTCCCCGGAGCTACCATCCTCAGGCAGCGGCAGCACTGTGTGAGATCTTCCCAGGCACCCACGAGCTATGGCTGCCATTTCTTTCAAACCCCAAGGACAGTCTGCAGTACCTAAGTGACGTGATTAGTGAGTCAGAATCCTTCTGTTCAACCCCAGCCGAGCTGTCATCATGGTGCAGTTGCATTTACCCTACCACCACTCGGGGTTTCTGCTCCACATGCAGCCAGCCATTGTATTTTGGAATTCACACGGGGGAAAAATACATGCTCTAAACAAATGAATTTCCTGAAGTCAAACAACTGAATTTGAAATTTTGATCTTGGGCCCAGCGCAGTAGCCTACTGGCTAAAGTCCTCGCCTTGCACTCCAGGATCCCAAATGAGCACTGTTCTAATCCTGGTGGCCTTGCACACCCTGCTTGTAGCCTGGGAAGGCAGTCAAGGATGGCCCAAGGTCTTGGGTTCTCGCACCCTTGTGGGAGCCAAAAGAGGATCCTGGTTCCTGGTTTTGGAATGGCTCAGCTCCAGCTGTTGCAGCCACTTGGGGAGTGAATTAGCAGATGGAAGATCTTCCTCTCTGTCTCTCCTCTCCTCTGTATATCCGCCTTTTCAATAAAAATACAATAAATATATATATAAAAAAAGAAGTTTTGATCTTTGGTGAGAATATTTAGTCCAAGGAGAAGGTTAACAAGCAGAATCATGGTACACAGCCTCAGGCGGATCTCAGCGGCCAGGTCTCACCTCTGCGTTGGTGAGGCCAGCTCAGAAGGGCAGGTGTGCTTGGAAACGCGCACAGCCTATGGCTCTGAGGGATTCACAGACTTTTATTTACATCAAATTCACTGAAGGAAGCAAACTGCCAAATCACAAGTCATTTACCCCTTCCTTCTCCTGCCCCTCCTCCTTCCTCGCAGCACCCATCATAGGGGAAACATCATTTCCTGTTCTGTCGGAGATTCCTTGAGGACTTCCTGTGCAACTCAGTGGAGGGGGGCGGGGTGAGGGTGGGGGACCCGTGGAGAGGAAGACGCACACCAAAGAAAACATCAAGTCCACTTGTACCTACTGGCTAACAAGCCAGGGCAGGGAGGCTGATCTTTCACAGCATGCCTGACTGCTCGGCTGACTGGACACACTGCTGAGGCCAACAGGGCCAAGGCAACGGAACCAATCTAGGCTATCTCTCTGGGATCGCCTCCCACAGAAACACGTAATGCCCAAGAGGTGGGTGTCACGGTGCAGTGGGTCAAGCAGCCTCTTGGATGCCATGTTAGAGTGTCTCTCCAATTCCTGGATAATCCCAATTTCTGATTCAGCTTCCTATTAATACAATGGAGAGGCATTGGCTTAAAAAGCCAAGTATGTGGGCCCAGCACTGTGGCGTAGCAGCTGAAGTCCTTGCCTTGAGCGTGCTGGGATCCCATATGGACGCCGGTTCTAATCCCAGTGGCTCCGCTTTCCATCCAGCTCCCTGCCTGTGGCCTGGGAAAGCAGCCGAAGATGGCCCAAAGTCTTGGGACCCTGCATCCGCGTGGGAGACCTGGAAGAGGCTCCTGGCACTGATTGTTGCGCTCACTCGGGGAGTGAATCATTGGATGGAAGATCTTCCTCTCTGTCTCCATTCTCTGTTTATCTGACTTTGCAACAAAAATAAATAAATCTTTAAATTAAAAAAAAAAAGCCAAGGATGTGCATTTCTGCTACCCACATAGGAACCCACATGGAGCTCTGGCTTTGGCCTGGCCCAGCCATGGCTGTTGTGAGCACTGGGAGAGACAGCCAGTGGGATGGGAGGTATTTCTGTCACTTTGCCTTTTGAAATAAAATTTTAAAATAACTAAATAAAAGAATGTAAGCCTTTTTACAGTCTCGAGATCTGACAGGTGTTGTGTGGACTGGCCTGCCAAGGTGTGTGACAGGGCCTCAGAGCCAGCTCCCTGCTCTTGGGGGTGCTGAGAGCTGAGGGACAGGACGCGCAGAGACTGTTGACGGTCACACATTCTTCCATCAAGGTATGATGCAACAGTCCTACTTCTGCAGAACGTGCCTGTCAAAATTAACATAAAAACTTTGTTCTATGATTAAACTGAGACGTCCAAACACCAGCTGCTAAGCCATACAAGCTGAGCTAAAAGGGAAGTGCTAGGAGGTCTTGTAGTGCCTAGGCTTCAGCTGGGCATGTCTCTGCTAGAACCAGACGAGATGAGGCGAGGCAGGAGTGTTCTACCCATCTCGGGGAGCTGGAAAACACAGCTTCCCTCGAGGGAATCTCCCAGATCTTTGCTTATTATTCTTTTTTAAAGATTTATTTTTATTGGAAAGGTGGGTATACAGAGAGGAGACACAGAGAGCAAGATCTTCCATTGATGGTTCACTCCCTGAGCAGCCGCAACAGCTGGAGCTGAGTCAATCCAAAGGCAGGAGCCAGGAGCTCTTACAGGTTTCCCACGCGGGTGCAGGGTCCCACAGCTTTGGGCTGTCCTTGACTGCTTTCCCAGGCCATAGGCAGGAAAGCGGGCGCCCAAATGGAATCCCAGCGCATGCAAGGCGAGAACTTAAACCACTACGCTATCGCGTTGGGCCCAGATCTTCGCTTATTTTTCTCTATGATTCATTTCACTACAGAGTCACAACTGATTTGCAGGGTAGGTGTCAATTAGAGGTCAGCACAGTGGTTCAACAGGCTAATTCTTTGCCAATGATGCTGACACTCAGGTGGACATTGGTTCTTTTCCTGGCTTGTCCACTTCCTATTCATCCCTCTGCCTTTGGCCTGGGAAGCATAAGCCCTCGTGTCCCTGCACCCATGTGGGAGGATCGAGAAATTCCTGGTTTCAGATTGGCTTAGCTCGAGATGCTGGTTTCAGATTGGCCTAGCTCGAGATGCTGGTTTCAGATTGGCTTAGCTCGAGATGCTGGTTTCAGATTGGCTTAGCTCGAGATGCTGGTTTCAGATTGGCTTAGCTCGAGATGCTGGTTTCAGATTGGCTTAGCTCTAGATGCTGGTTTCAGATTGGCTTAGCTCTAGATGCTGGTTTCAGATTGGCCTAGCTCGAGATGCTGGTTTCAGATTGGCTTAGCTCTAGATGCTGAAGCCATTTGGGAGTGAATCAGTGACGGAAGATCTGTGTTTCCTCTTTGAAAATCTTTCAAATAAAAATAAACAAATCTTTTAAAAAAGAATGCCATGTTACACATGGGGACACTGACTCCCAGAAGTTCAATAGCTTGCCAAGTCAGGGTTGTTGGATGGAGGATTTTGGCCTTTGCCACCTATGAAAGCTTTCAGGATGTTCAGAACCACTGCATGGCTGCTTGAATAAATGAGGGTGCAGTGATCATGACTTCCACATGCAATGCACACGCACCCACCCAGGCCACTTTTGCTGGGTACCTACCCTGTTGGGGTGCCCCACAGTGCTTTCTCGGTATGGCTGGTATGGCTCCGAGGGTCAGGTGAGGAGGGAGGATAGCAGCTACGGGGGATCAGGCTCAGCTCAGCACCTTTTTCACCTTAAAGACCTCCCAGTCTAGTCCAACCCTTTTAAATTTAAAAAGCAGGAAAAGTGGGGGCAGCAACCCACCTCCCCCCGCCCTGCCCTTGCTGAGTGATAGGGATGTGATCTTGCTCATGCTAAGATTTCAACAAATTCCAGTTTACAGAGTTCCTTCTTGAAATAGCTGAAGCCTCCCTAGGGTGTCACAAAATTAGGCAGCGAATTCTTGCACAACTAATTCTAAACCTTCCCAGTAAGAAAATCAATTTGTGGTGCATGCCAAGAGTTGCGCCAGACTGCTGATGTAACTACCAATACTTTAGGCCTCTGAAGGGCCACTGGGCACATTCCAGATGGAAATGCCATCTCCTGAGTGCCTCACCAGATGTCTCGTGTCCCCTGTCAGACATGTGTCACTCATTAGCGTGCCCCGGAGCACTCTCTGTGGCGGGCCCCCACAGAGGAGGAAGCAGCACTACCCCACGTCTGCCTTCTTCTGGGGGCACTCGCTTGGCACGTTGCTGAAAAGGGCTTCCAGCCGGAGGAGACTGGGCCTCAAAGCAGCGGCCACATCCGCCCAGCCCACTGGTTCCAAGGGGCGGGTGCTCCACACACTCCCCCCAGCTTACAACCACCCTGCACCAGGAGGGGTTGAGCCCCATTTCACACTCCAGAAAATGGAGGTTCGGAGTCCCACCGTTTCAAGGGAGCTGTGTTCTGGGAATGCCAAAGCCTTCGCATTCCCTGAAAAGAGCGACTGGAAGGACAGGCTTGGACACAGACAAGGGCCTGCACAGCCAGCAGCACCTTCACTCGGTCCTTTTATATACATATATATTTAATAAGTAACACTGCATTGCTGTGTTCCACATGGTTTCCTGAACACAAGCCTGACTCTGGGGTATGGGAGATCACCCCTGGATATCTGCCTGCTTGGCCCACATGGGAGGCCATAGGCACATAGCACACCATGTCCCCGGGGGAATCCCTGACAACGGTCTCAGCTGAGACCTCAACCTGGTCACACAGGCAAGAGCGGTGGGCTGCACCCCGGTCTCTCTTCTCTGTCCTTGGACGAGCTGTGCTGGCTTCCTTGACAAGCAATTCTAAGAAATCAGGTGTGTTCCACGCTACCTGCCAGCCTACCTGGTATACATGATCCACAGCCTACCTGCCAGCCATGAGTGTTGTATGTGACCTATGACATCACTAGAGGAGGGTTTAAACAGGTGTGCCTTCTAGCCAACTACAGTGCCATTGTTGGGTGGCAGGACTGTAGCAGAGGCCTCCCTGCCTTCCCCTTTCTTAGTCTATGTACATTTGTGCTCACATTACAATAAGTGGACATGCTTGATCAGACTGTCTCCCGTGGTTCTTGCTGTGGCTGCACACCATCGCCTCACCCCCTTGGTGGTTGCAGGGGCCTGCTAGTCAGGAAACCCCGGAGAGGTGGGCCTTTGCTGCCATGGTTGATTATTTACGATGTCTACATCTGATCTCGGAGTGTCTACGGTCAGAACCTTGCTCTGTTTCTGATTCTAGATTCTTACTAAAGCACATCCTGGGAAGCAAAAACTGACGGTTCAAATATGTGGGTCCCAGTTTCTGGCTTCAGCCTGGCTTAGCCCTAGATAGTGCAGGCATATGGAGGGTGAACCAGGAGTGGGAATATTTATTTTTACTTGAAAGGTAGGCAGTTACAGAAACAGGAGAGCTAGAGATGTTTTCCATCTGGTGGTTTACCTCCCAAACAGCCACAATGGCCGGAGCTGGACTGGTTCCAAGCTGGGAGCTCTATTCATGCCGCCCGTGTGGATGCAGGATCCTAAGAACTTGGGCCATCCTCTGTTACTTTTCCAGGCCATGAGCAGGAGTTGAATTATAAATGGAGCAGCCAGGACTCAAACCAGCACCCGCATAGGATGCCAGGAACACAGGCAAAAGTCTACTACATCATGGTGCTGGCTCCTGTCTTCCTCACTTTTAACAAAAACTTTTTTTTTAAAAGATTTATTTTTATTACAAAGTCAGATATACAGAGAGGAGGAGAGACAGAGAGGAAGATCTTCCGTCCAATGATTCACTCCCCAAGTGAGCCGCAACAGGCCGATGCGCGCCGATCCGATGCTGGGAACCAGGAACCTCCTCCAGGTCTCCCACACGGGTGCAGGGTCCCAAGGCATTGGGCCGTCCTCAACTGCTTTCCCAGGCCACAAGCAGGGAGCTGGACGGGAAGTGGAGCTGCCGGGATTAGAACCGGCACCCATATGGGATCCCGGTGCGTTCAAGGCGAGGACTTTAGCCGCTAGGCCACGCCGCCGGGCCCAACAAAAACTTTTTTTTAAGACAATGAAAAATTATGGTAAGTTTCCAAAAAAGTAATTCTTAGTCTTGTTACTAAGCACGTGGAAAAGTTCACAAACAGCTGAGGTACGTGTTGCCCTGGGGAGAAGTGGTGACAGGCATCGACCACTGTCCTCAGGGCTTTTCACAGACAAGGGCCTAAAGAGCCAGTGCCCGACTCTGGCCCGCAGGGACAGCCACCTCCTACTCCGCTCCTTCTGGGTGGGAGCCCCTCTCCAGCCCCACAAGTCCACCTAAGCCAGGAGGAGGCTGGTGCTAGTAATCACGCGTGGACAGCTGCATTCAGAGGCTGCAGTGCAGTAAAGACTCGTCAACATTTGAGAACACACGTTCCAGCACACACTTGGCCAGTGTGCCTTTCTATGTTTCCAAACGTAGCTGGGATAAAGATGATCTCTTCAGGGCCAGCACTGCACAAAGTGGGTTAAGCCTCCAACAGCAGACACAGCATCCTATAGGGGCTCCAGTTCAAGTCCCAGCTGCTCCACTTGCAATGGATCTGTCCGCTAAGGTGCCTGGGAGGGCAGCAGAGGATGGTGCAAGTACCTGGGCCCCATATGAAGCTGCTGGCTATTGGTTTCCACATGCCCCACTATGGCTGCTGCAGCCGTTTGGGGAACAAACCAGCAGATGAAAGATCAACCACCCACCTGCTCGCTCGTGCTCTCTGGGACTGACTTTTGAATAAAATGAGTCTTTAAAAGAAAAAAGTTGCTCTCATCTCACACTGTCTGAGGCTGTGAAGCCCTTGCTGTCACAGGACAGCTACTGTACCACGGACTCCTTAAATATACTGCCAGCCTGTTGCCATTCTACACCACTGAAATCACCACAGTCATGTTTCTACAAACAACTATTTTAGACTGGGTTAAGTTCCTAGAAGGCAAGAATTCTGGCTTTTTTAAAAAAATTAATTACCCAAGGCAAAAACAGCGAGCTAGCAGCCAAGCTAATATAGGATCAAAGGACTCTCAATGAACTGGTCAAAGGAGAGACAGGGACAACCACACTGCTGCAGGCAGCACCTGGGGACGTGCCAGGCGCACGTGGGGTGGTCCAGCTCCCCAGAGACCAAGTACTTGGGAGGAACTGCAGGGACAGCCCCTCACTGAGCACAAGTCAGTGTCCACAGGGTCTTCTAGTGTCCACACATGCCCTGGTACAGGTCACATCCTTTCTCCACATTTCACGATTGGAAAACATGGTCACTCGAGCTGCAGCACTAAACAGAGTCTTTGAAATGCTTGGTCACACATCTAATAAAGGACACAAAAGGCAGAATTCAGGCTTCTGAATACACTGTGAATGAGACACAGAGAAGGGGAACCCCAGTCACAGAATGTGGCCTGGAACAGGGAGAGTGTCATCTGGATGAGGACAAGAGTGAAACTGTTGTCAGCCAAGCCAAGAGGGTCACATGAACTGTGGGTGACACTGTCTCGTAGGAGCCCCAGGGATACTGACACACTCCACAGTGGACATTCTGAGTCGCCCCCCAGGTTTCTGCACCTTTCTAATTGCCAATTATCTTCTTTTCTTTTCTTTCATTAAAAAAAAAGATATATTTATTTTTAGGAAAGTAAGATTTACAGAGAGAAAGATTTTCTATCTGCTGGTTTACTCCCTAAATGGTTGCAACGGCTGGGGCTGAGCTGATCAGGAGTCAGGAGTTTCTTCCTGGTTGGCCACATGGTACAGGGTTGCAAGGCTTTAGGCCGTCCTCCACTGTATTCCCAGGCCATAAGCAAGGAGTTGGATGGGAAGTAAACCAGTCAGGACACGAATCGGTGCCCATAAGGGATGCTGGCGCTTAAACATGGAAGATTAGCCAGTTGAGCCATAGCAACAGCCCAATTACTACTTTTTGTTTTCAACAGAGCTTCAGTAAGGTCTTCCCTATGAAGTTACTAGGCTATGTTGCAAATGTATTCTAAACTAACTGGTACTCCCTCTTTAGGCTGGAAAAAAAACAAAACAACACAAGCCCACATTTCAGCAAAAAACTTGAAGGCAGATTTATTCTTGCAGGCAAAGTCTAGTGTTAAAGCACAAATGCTTAGATTTGGCTTCCTTCAGCCTGACCTGACCGTCAGGTCTCCCATCAGACTAGCCTGACCCAGCCACTCAGCACTTCGGATCATCAAGTCGTGGTTTCCCTACCATCCCTAATCCTGCTGAAATCATGGGGAACAAAGAAATGCCTGGAATATGGCTGGTCTTGGTCAAGAAGTGCTGCCGCAGGCAACAGGTCAGGTACACTTTGATAACTGCCTAAAACACCCCTCACATGGAATCAGGACTCCCCCTACCTTGGGTCAGTTTCTACCCCGCACACACCAGCAGGCAGGGCCCCTGGACAGCACAGGTGGTCCTCATGAGAGCTAAAACAACCCTGAGTTTCCATTCCACAAGACATTCCAACGTCACCAGGCTGTGGCAGAAAACACTGGCTTAGGGAAGCACCAGAGAATTCTCTGTTCTTTGAAAACCAGATCTGAGCTGTCTGTTGTTACTTATTTATTTTTGAGGAACAGGTGTACTGTAAGCTAAGGCAGATAGTGTATTTTTATCCCCCAAAACACACTAAAAGTTCTTCCGGCTTAAAATAACTGAGACTCCAGTGACACCAGTCCGCAACCATCTCTCCCAGTTCTGGCGGCTACAGCAGTGTCCTCACGCCTCTTCTGTCTGCAGTCACAGACAGCTTTTCCTGGGGGGCCATGTGGGGCAACGGGCTTTTTTAGATACCCTCAATCATCTGTCTAGTGACTCCACCCACTACACACACACGGAGGTCTCACCACGAGCTGGAGTATGAGCCTCTTCCCTGCAGACAGCAACTATAAACCCCACTGCACAGGAAGTGAGAGGCCGGGGGTTCACACAGTGCGGCTCTTCCCCTCGGTTGCTCTGCCAACTTGGGCAAAGCGTCCACCTCTTGGAACCTCATGAGGACGACCTAAAATGAGGATGACGAAGAGTCACCAGGGAGAACCTGCCGTGGGAGGGCCTGGTGCTGCCCCATGCATCCGCACAGGAGCCCTGCCGAGCTGTCTGCAGCCTCCATTGCCCACTCCGTCTCTCCCTCACCTCACACAGTGCCACACTGACCACTCCTTGAAGGTCGACTTTTCTCAGTGTCCAGTTCCCTGCAGTTTCCTGCAAGGTATCCCAAGGAAGCCTTTTTCTTCGTAATCCCACCTGTCTCCCCCTCCTCCTTCAAAAGTCCCAGCCTTAAATAACACATCCTCAGGGAGCTTTCCCGGATATCCAAGGAAAAGGTTATATTTCCTGGGAAAGCAGTGTCTTAGTACCCTGAGCCTACCATCTGCTAGTTTTCAAATTGCAAGCACATGTCAAGCCCCATTATCTGGAAGACTGTAAACTATAATGAACTACTACACCTATGGCACCTAGTACAATACCAGGCCAAAACAAGTGATCATTAAACACCATGATGTAAATTTTTCCTTTCAGGAAGAATGAACGAGCTTGCCACCAAAGTGCTTCTTGTAAAACATAAAAATGTTTCAAAAATCAGATGCCTGAGGTCAGGTTGGTACATCGGCCCCGGCCTGTGGCCGTGAGGCTCAGTGGGTGGGGCCAGCCTCTTGGGTGCACAGACCGAGTCCTTCCAGGGACAGGTGACAAAGAGCCCATCTCTCAGCATTCAGTGTGCCTGTCAAAAGCTATGTCTCTCCCAGGGGAGCGGGCAGCGCGATCCCCCAGCTGGCTTTTATTCACACCAGAAACTCCGACTCTGCCTCAGACCTCACAAAATAAGAGCTGTGTCCACACAAAGCCACAACAACCAGCCAATTCACTGAATCCAATGAAACAGGCCAATTCACTGGATGCAGAGGGGGACATGAACTGTCAAACTGGTTACTTGGTGCCTTATAGACCAAACAATGCGTGATTGAACTGGTTAGCTTTCAATAGGTGGTCTTGTCACGTGGTAGATACAGTGAGTGAAAGATATTCTTTATCATCCTTTTTTAACATAAAAATAAGAGCATGTCCGTTCGAAGGGTAAACAGGCAATAATATCATCTCTGGCAGCCTGAGGTCGGACCCAGCGGGTTTAGCCAGCTGAGGTGCCCCAGGCGCGGTCTGTGAGGCACAGCGCCCAGGCCCGTTTTCTGGCGGATCCCGATCTCGTCTTCGCAAACGCATGGCACTGGGAGACAGAGACCATGTGCAACAACAACTCCTTCCAGACAAAGCAGCTATTCACAGCCCCACTGAAGTGCAATCGGAGATTTTCAGTCTCATTCAGCCGAGTGCGGAAGGCTCCCCCTCTGAGAGAGGGCGCTGAATGGTTCAGCTGGGAAAGGGCCCGGGTGAGAGCCAGGGTTACAGTCCGCACTTTCATCAGGAGACATGAAAGCCAGTCAGTGCCTCACGCCGACTCCAACTGTACAGGAAACAACTCGTCCAGCGAGTCAGCCAAGGGTGTTGGGCGCGTTTTTCTTCTTCCCATCAGTACCCAGAGCACAGCTTTTTTTTTCTTTCTTGTCCTGGTGGTTGCTAGGGCAAGTCCTGATAAAGGAGCTTAGTAACACACAGGGTTAAAACGGCCACACAAGCAGAGGGACCATGTCGGTCTCCCAGCTCCCTAGCTCCAGCTGGACCAGCTTCTCCTTTCTTGAAGGCAGCACGCAGCTTGGGCCTGCAGGTCTTCCCTCACCTCATGCTGCTGTTCCGCTCCTCCCTCCCAGGGCTAGCTTCATGGTAACCGCTGCCAGGGTTCACCCAGCCTGCACTGCTACTGCACATCTCCAAGGCCACAGTGAGGAAGCAGAGTGGCCCTGGTCCAACTGCAGCCCCTAGTTTCCCATGGCCTGAGGGCTCTTGCCACAGGGCACACAAGCAGTTCTGCCGTCTACCCACAGGCTCCCCAGACAGCCTCGTAGATCTGTGCAAGGACACGGGCTGTGTGGGTCTGATGCCCGTCCGGGCGCCGAGGGCTGCACAAGGACACGGGCTGTGTTTTGGGTGGTGCCCGGCAGGGAACATTCTCTACGACCAACTGAAATCAGAGTGCCTAGCCACGCCCCCTTCCAACAAACACTGAATTGCTTTGTCATGCTAATAAAAATCAAAGGCCAAATCCCCTGGTGGGGTTGGCCTGGCGTTCTCGGCCCTGATGGTATCCTGCTTTTCCGGTGAAGCAAGTGCTGTCTGTGTTAGCCACAGCAGTGTGAACAGGAATGCTCTGGCAGCAGCGGCTGCGCTCCTCGCTGCTGGGATGACACAGCAGCCTCGCGCCTCTCCCAGCACCATTTTCACTCTTTCCAAAGGAAACCTCTGAAGTGACTTGTGGCATTCAGTTGTGCCTGGGCCACAAGCGTCATTTGTATCTGACTCAAACAGGTGTGGCCTGCTGAACTGAAGCCCGAATGGAATACTCTGATCCAGCAGGCCAGCAAAGGGAGGTCCTTGGTCAGGCTGTGCGTACTGCAGCGCGGACAGGCCACCTCACAGGTGTGTGCCCACGGCCTGTCCTGCTGAGTCTGCATCGCAGCGTCTGCGCTCTACAGCAAGGTTTGTTCAGGCATGTGCTTTAAAAGCACCATTTTTAGTAAGGATGAAAAATGGAGCCAGAAGTCAGGAAAAAAACTGTAGTGCAGTGCACTGTTACACCCTGTTTTGAGCTCCCCGGAGCAGACGCCACGACCATCAGAGGGCTGGCGGTGCTGAGACGTGCTGTCCTGACAACAGTCCTCCCTGCAAGTGGAGGAGGAGGAAGAGAAACCCCAAATGTTCAAATGTTTACATTCTAGCATCACCACACAGGGGAGAGGTGGGGAAATACTGGGAGGTAGGTGAGGTGATTCCCTGGCTTCTAACAAAAAGCTGCTTTTGACCGGTCTGCGCCCTACCAAGCTTTGGAGAACAAAGCACTGGAGCTTATGAAGGCCTTCACGTGGAGAACCCATGCGGGGCAAACAGGAGCTCGCCTGCAACAGCTGATGATCAGGGAGAAGGAAAGGGGACAGAAGCTCTGGGACCTGCCTGCCCCGGCACCGGGAAGCACACCCTTGGGGAACACTCTGCACTAGGAGGGAATGCGAAGGGGACGCACTGGACTTTCTAGGACACCACATCCTTCCATCATGGTGGGTATTTTACACCGAAAGTGTCAGCTCTCAAGATAACCTGCACTCCGTATTCTTGATTCAAGCTGGGTATGTCTGGTAATTGCCTAGTTTCTGGCAACTGTGTGTCCAAGGGATTCCTGGGAGGGAGAGGCACGCTGCAACATGAAGCAATCACTGAAGGAGCATAGTTCTGGGGGGGTGTCTCACCAGGAAGTCCTTCTCTGTAAACAAACAGTATTTGTCCCCTATTCCAAATAGGGAGAAAAGATTTAGGAAGTAATTGTTTTTTTCCTTAAAGACTTACCTGTTTCCTTTAACAGTAGAGTTAGAGACAGAGAAATAGCTAGGCATGGGCCAGGTTGAAGCCAGGAGCTCTATCCTGGTCTCATGTGGGTGGCAGGGTCCTGAGCCCCCTGGGCCACCACCCGCTGCCTTCTGAGCTCACTAAGCAGGAAGCTCCACTCGGGACAGGACTGCACTGTGATACACAATGCCAGTGTTGCTGGTGCGGGATGGCCCCTGTACAATGTAACGCTACGAGACACTTTATTTGCTCCTCTTGTCTCTTAATCTGGGAATCTCCTAAATAAAATCTGGCCTCCCAGTGACAGCAGGCATGAGTCATGTCAGGAGAAAATGGTGCAGCTGATGGCAATCCAAATTCATAAACCGGTTTATAACTCAGTGGCAGGGCTCTTTTTCATCCATGGACTCAAAGACTTTTCTGATTTGTGCATGTCAATAATCATCATCATTCAAGCACCTTTACAGAGCAAGGGGAAAGAGGCATTTCAGAGACAGATGGGGAAACGCAAATTCAGCAGGAAGAGAGTGAGGCGTGCACTTTGGGGCTCAGAGGAAGGAAGAGCAAATGTGTTGCCACTGACTCAGCCACGTGTCAGGATGCTGGCAAGTTCTGAACTATGTGCACTTTGGTAATGAATAACTACTGTTTAGACAAGGACAAACCAGGCTATCCATCCCACCTAAGGCCCTAACTATCTGAAGGCTGTCAGTGAAGCATCGGAGATACTGCTTAGCACTTCTACGCCAGCACAGAAAGTCCATACAAGCTTTTTCTTTAAAACCAAAATAAGGGTCTGACACAGTAGCCTGGTGGCTAAAATCCTCGCCTTGCATCCACTGGGATCCCATACGGAAGCCGGTTTGGCTGCTCTGCTTCCCATCCAGCTCCCTGCACCCACGTGGGAGACCTGGAAGAAGCTCCTGGCTCCTGACCAGCTCAGCGCTGGCTGTTGCGGCCCCTTGGGGAGTGAAGCAGCAGACAGAGGATCTTCTTCTCTGTCTCTCATTCTCTCTGTAAATCTGCCTTTCCAATAAAAACAAATATATCTTTAAAAACAAAAACTAAACACTAATATCAACCAACTCTCGGGAAACGCCGTGCGGTTCTCCCGCGAGGTGCCTTACCTTAGTGTTCCTCCTCAGGCTGCGGAGAATATTCCTCCTCCTCGGGTCTTCATCTGTCTCGTACGGAATGACAGCACTGTCCCCTTTGTAGCCCTGGGACGCCTGGTCCTCTTCTTTCTTCCGAATGGGCCCCAGCTCATCATCACTCCCGACGCTGAAGCTGGTGCGGTAGCTCGCAAACCTGCCCAGCCGGCTGCATCTGGTCCTGTACAACACGGGCTTGCTCACCATCGACATCTTGCGGCCTCGCTCCAGAGAACTGGTGTCCATCTCGCTGTCGGAGCCGTTCCCGCTGCCGTTGGACTGGGCCTTGTTGATGTTACGGATGGTGATGATCTTGCCCTGGGTGCTGTCGTGGGGCACCGAGTAGATGTTTTCTTCCTCGTTTCTAGGCTTCACCACGGCATCCATGGGCTCAGCGTAGTCAGATGGGTCAAAGCCATCCTGAGGCAGCCAGGGGCTGGAAGACACAGACCTCCTCTGTCCATCCCGATGGCCTTGATCTAAGTAGGACAGCTCCCCCTTTGTCATTTCAAAATGGACAGGTGGCTTTGGCTTGACTGGCGGAGGTACCTTGTTGTTGAGCTTGCTTTCCAAGCTGCTCATGATGAACGACAGCCCGTCGTTCCCCTCCAGCTCCATGGAGAGCTTGGAGTGGTCCTTGGTCAGGGAGGGCAGGGAAGTGTCTTCTCGAAACAGGCCGTAAGATGGGGGGTCGATGTCCTCTTCCGAATCCTGCAGGTTGGAGTTGCAGAGTGGCGAGCCTGCCCGGGGGGAGTTGAACACTTCTTCCGTGGTGCTGCAGGCCTCGGCGACATTGTCATACATGTGAGTGGCCTCAATTATGTTCTTTTTCTCAACCACATCTTTAAAGAATGGGTGAAAGATGTCAAGTTTATGCTGGGGTTGGCTACAGGGGATGCTTGTGAATTTTCCGTCAATTTCCTGCGCAATCTCCTCCCCCTCGGTCAGCTGCTCGCGACTTAAGTCATTGTCCAGGACATCGATAGCGCCATCAGTGAGTGCTACCAGCTGCACGGGGATAATGTCCTGCACTTCACAGAGAAAGGCACGTAGCATAGCCAAGGAGGCCTTCCTTTTGGCTGAATAAAAAACAATGTAGCCATGAACCAGCCGGCTCTTTCTGATGCTAAAGGAGGAATGGTATGAGAGCATGGACAGTTCAATGCGCTTCTTGTGCAATCCGACTGGGAGTTCAAGTAACACGGAGTTGCTGCTTCCACAATGGGAAGACTTACAGGTTTGAGACTGAAGGACAGGAAACAGTATGTCATCGGCACTGAAAGGATCCCCACACATCAGACACATGACAATCCGCAGGTCAATGTCAGCCAAGTCTTTGATGCTGGCAGTAGAGCTGACCAGGTTCAAGTTGCGTTTAGAGTCCAGCAGGCCCTTCAAAACTTGGCTGATTTGCTTTTCATTGATGTTGCGTCCGTACCCAATGCCAGCAGAAGCAGGGTCGAGAAAGACACACTGCAGCTTGCTGGCAATCTGCTGGCCCTGTTGGACTAAACTGTGCAGGGTCTCCCCACTGGGGTCGCCCCTCTTGTTGACCAAAATGAGCGTCAGGGGCAGATGGACCAGGTGGCTGTCCCGCCTGCCAAGTGTGGACTCCCTGCCCTTCTCTATGCTCTCCACGACATAGGACAATGACTCCTTGGAGTTGTAAAGGCAGAGACAGCCGTGGGGCTGAAATGTTGGCGTCTGGAAGGAGTTCACAGGGAGCCTCACGTTCCCCTCGATGGGCCTCAGGGACAGCTCATACATTTTGCCATCAATTACGTACTTGTCATCATTTGTACAAAGAGCTCGAATTTCATTGGCCAGTTCCCGGGCAAGGCCATCCTTGCCCAGAATAACCAAGTTGATCCTATCAATGTTGGGGTCAGAGAGGGAATTTTTCTGATTGCGGTCTGAGGGTCGGATAAACCGAGAGCTAACCAAGTGCTCGATCTTGGCATCGACACAAGCCGGGCAGCAGGGGCAGGTCTCCTTGGTCGGGTGGTACACAAAATGAATGTGCTTCAAGATGAGGGCGTCGCGCTCTGCCTGCAGCTTCTGCAGTGCCTTGAAGCGCTGCTCCTCGCCCAGCACGTCCTGGATGACGCCCATCTTCTCCTTGCTGGGCTTGGCATCCAGCTCCAGCTCGTAGAACAGTTCCGAGTATTCCAACAGCAACTCCTGAAAGTCTTCCTTTGCTTTGTCAATAATTTGCTTTTGGTGTTTGCCGTAAATCTCCATGTACACAGACTCTTCCAGCCACTGGTAGAAGTCCTCGTTCATGATGAAGCTGCGGGCCTCCTCCCATGGCTTGCCAGGAGTTACGAAAGGCGAACTCTCCAGGTTTTCCTTGAAGGCCCTTCGCATCTCAGCCCGCTTCCTCTCGTTCCTCAGCTTCTCCAGGTGGGCCTCGTACAGCTGCTCTGCTGGCCCGGTGTCCAGCAAGTCAAAGGGAATCCGCTCGTTTTCCATGTTGTCAATGTGGCTGGTGGCGTCCCACGGGGTCTCCTCGAGTACAACGAACCACTTGAGGAATTCCGGCTTGGTTTCTAAGAGTTTCTTGGCCTTGCTGCAGCTCAGGTGATCCACCTCGTCGAGACTGGGGATGAGGGCTTCGAAGGCCAGAGGCAGGGCTGCCAGGTACAGCTTCCGCCTGCGTTCGATGTGCTCCTGCTTGAGGCGGTGGATGTGCTGCTGGAAGAGCTTCTTGGCCTTCTGGGTACCCTCCAGGTACACGTAGTCCTGGTACTCCGGGGAGGCCTGCATCCTGCGGCTCACGCTCAGCCAGTTCTCATTGTGGTTCTTCACAATGCGACTCACCAGCCACTCATACTTGTCCTTTGCCGTGGCTATCTGTTGACTCTGCTGCTTGAGAGCTTCAAAGTAGGGAATGATTTTGGTCTTCCCCCGACTTTTATCGATCAGTTGCACTAAGGTGCTGAAAGCCAGGTCCACGTTGACATTGGATCTTGCTGAGGTCTCCACAACCTGGAGGTTCTTTTTGCTTAAGGCAAAAGTGTGTGCGTCCCGAATGTACCGCTCGACACCCTCGTCACACTTGGTCAGGACCACGACTATGGGCTTTTTTGTTTTTGCAAGCTGATTGTAGAGATTGGAAACAAATTTGAGCTGGTCATCAAAGTTCCTGTTCATGCCCCGGCTCACATCGATACCAAGCAGGAAGCCGTCCACCAGCAGCTTTCCGTCGGGCATCTGTTTCTGCTCAAAGTCCTGCTCCAGCCCCAGCTGGTCAGTGCAAAAGTACATGAGTTTCTCGGCGGAGGCGAGCTTGGTCGCTGCAGCTCTCTTGATATAGGGCTGCAGGGCCGTGCTCCGATGAGGCTGGAAAGTCTGATCATCAATAAACTCAGTCTGCTCCACAATGTGCATCTTGCACTCCACACAGTCCTCCAGGGAGCGGCTAACTTCTCCCCAGTACAGAAAGTGGTCATTGTTGACCACTCGCCCCCCAAAGTCGCTGGTGCTGAGGACGGAGGTGTGGTCCAGGTGAAACTCGTCGGCGCTGGGGCGCACAAAGCGGTTGCACAGACAGGACTTCCCAATGCCGCACTGGCCTTTCTCCTTCTCCGTCCCGGACAATCCCACCACACTGATGTTGTAGGTGGGAATGCGGACATCTTGCTTTCTTGCCATCATCATCGTCGACACATCCTGCCACAATCAGCCACGTCCGAGATCAGGTTAGTGTTCTCCACTGGGCCTCACAGCCTCCGGACCTCATCAGTGGGGGCTGGCTGCCCGAGCAGCGGAAAGGCCAGGTCCCATGGTGGCTGTGTACCAGGATGAGGTCACTTTTCACCACTTCTCATGGCTGAACAGCCACCATTTCTTCCTGGATGAGGGGGAAAAAGAAAAGGTATCAGTATAATTTTGGAACCCAATTTTAATCACTAAACTACAACAAAAATATCTTTTTTTTAAACCAATAAATATTAAGCATATGTCTAATGTATACCAGTATAAGGGCAAAGATATAGCAGCAAGGGGGCCATCGCTGTGGCACAGATGGTAAAGCTGCTGCCTGTGGCCCTGGCATCCCAGGTGGGCTCCGGCTCAAGGCTGGGCTGTTTATTCCGCTTCCGATCCAACTCCCTGCTAATGTGCCATGGAAAGCAACAGAAGATAGCTCAAAATGGAAAAAAAAAAAAAAAAAGAAGAAGAAGAAGAAGATAGCCCAAATGTTTAGGCCCTTGACCCACTCAGAAGATCCTAACTCTTAGCTTCAGAGTGGCCCAGCTCAGCTACTACAGCCATTTGGAGAGTGAACCAGTAGATGGAAGCTCGCTCTCCCTCTCTCTCTCTCTCTCCCCCCAACTGCAAAGCAAGACTGAGACCTAAATATGCTTATAAAGAAGCAGAGATCTCGCCTGACAGAGTGTACTGAATGCTAATTAAGGGCAGGGAGTGCCTTGGGAGAAGGGCGGTTTCCAGACTAGGCCAAGGTAGGTCAAAGGCCAGAAACGCCTTGTACAAGAAAAAGCAACGGGTTGTCTGAGTACACTGCTACCATCTTGAGAGGGCTCCCACTGGCCAAGGTGGGAACAATCAGGGCACCAAAATACTTGTGATATTAGTGATGAACGACAACCCTTTGCAAAAAAAAAAAAAAAAAAAAAAATTAAGTCCACACAATTGGGATTGGTAAGGTGGTTGAGCAGCTAATCCCTCCACCTTCAAGCACCAGCATCCCACATGGGCACTGGTTCTAGTCCCAGCTGCTCCACTTCAGATCCAGCTGCCTGCTTATGACCTGGGAAAATAGGGGAGGATGGCTGGAGTCCTTGGGTCCCTGCACCCGAGTGGGAGTCTCAGAAGCAGCCTCTGGCTACAGGCTTCTCTCCAGCCTAGCCCAAGTCACTTTAGCAGTGATATAAGATGGATGTTCTCTTTCAAATCAATAAATAATTTCAGTATATTAAATTCAGTTACTTTGAGTAATTTGATATCATTAATAATATCAAAAGAACGGGCCAGAAAGGATGTCTTATCAGTGCAAATTTACAAAGCTGATGAAATTGATCATATAAGGATATCTGGAAACTTTCAGGAAATACACACTGAAGCATTTCTGGGGAAAGGGCTATAATGCAGCTAACCTAGAAGTAAAGTTAATATTTACATACTAGTATATTCAGAGTAAGAGTACAGACAGACGTCACTACTCGGAGAAGCTGGGCAGAGTACAGGACATTCCTCCTTGCTACTTCTGACTTCTTCATAAATAAAAATAACACTGAAGGATGTGACTGTGCGGTTTTTTCCCTGGACAAGAATATAACTGAGCTCAGAGAGGAAAAGGTTCAGCCCTGTTGGAGTTTACCTCTTTGTCCTAGGTCTACGGACAGCTGGAAGGAAAGAAATAGGAGAGGGAGGGAGGAAGGAAGGGAAGTATGGGACATCCTAAGAGGCCGCCCAGCCCAGCCTTAAAAACAACGCAAAGCCTGTGGAGGAAGTTCTGTCTCGGGTGAAACCTGGAAGGATCATGTCTTAGGCTGGGGGTGGAGGGTGGAAATGTGCGAGGCTAGACTTGGGGCGGGGGTAGGGAATGGGGGTGGGGAGGAATGTGCACAGATCCTCCTCCCCCGAACCGTCTGGCCATTGCTGGGGAAAGCAGCTGGAAGTGTGTGGACAGAGAGGACCAGATAGAAGCTCTAGCAGGTAAGCAGAGATTGGATGAAGCCACTCTGAGAACCAAGGTTCTTCCCCCAAGGCTAAGGGCAATCCAGATGTGGCACATGGGGATCTGACAGCTGAAGCACCCACAGGTTGTCATGATGTTTAACAAAGTCTTTAGCAACCTTTGAGCTGAAACAAGGAAAATAAACCATCTGACTACTTCCGTGTAAACAGCTTCCCGGCCAGGGCCTTTCCCACGGCCGGGCTGTGCGTGACTCACACACCCAAGCACACTTGTGCTGCCGCTGCACCTGCAGCCACGTGGATGCTCTCCCGAGGCGGTCCCAAGGAGAAGTGAAAATCAACAGTTTTCTTCTGAATGTCATTACGTCTGGCAGAAACTAGAACCTCCACAACTTCACCTGCTTTCACGAGCCTTTCAGAAACGTCACCAGCAATTGGATTGTGACATGGGATTTCGAGTGACACAGCGGATCAGTAACTGGAAGGGCACAAGTATCCCTGTCATGACCTCAAAGCTTCCAAACATCCATACCTTCCCCAGTGACCCACAACCTCAAACCAAGCAGAAACACCTCGTGCCTGCCTGCAGTGGGTAAGACTTGACTATCGGAAGAGAGAAACCTTGACCACAGGCCATCACCCCCAGTCACCCCCACCTCCTAAGGCAGCCCAGGGACAGAGCAGGAGCACAGGAAAGAGGGAACGCCAGCCTTCCTACGCCTCCACTGCCCAGGTGAGGTTATAGAAGCAAAACGAAAAGATGCTTATGAACTGTCCAAAGCGTGCCTGCATGCATCCTACCAAGTAGCTGCACAGGAAATATGAGTACAGAATCAAAGCACTCCTACTACTACTCTACAGTAGACATGGAACATTTTGCTCAACCGGTGGGAACACCAAGGTTTTGCAGGCTCAGACAGGACTGCTGCCGCAGGCCTAAGGAAGCCAAGGGTGCCCAGCTGACAGAGCCCTTCCTGATCCACTGCTCATCAGGGGTCTGCCAGCTCTCAAGGTCACCCACCACTTGACTAACTTAGAAGTGGCATATGGGCGCCGGTTCTAATCCTGGCACTCCACTTCCCATCCAGCTCCCTGCTTGTGGCCTGGGAAAGCAGTCCAAGACAACCCAAAACCTTGGGACCCTGCACCCGTGTAGGAGACCTGGAAGAGGTTCCTGGCTCCTGGCTTTGGATCGGCGCAGCACTGGCCGTTGCGCTCACTTGGGGAGTGAATCATCGGATGGAAGATCTTCCTCTCTGTCTCTCCTCCTCTCTGTATATCTGACTTTGTAATGAAAATAAATCTTAAAAAAAAATAATAACCTAGCAACTTCTCAGAAATTTCAAGGAAATAAGCAAAATAGCCAGGCTGCTCTGGAAACTCAAGAAATAAAAATAATGGCTTGGGGAGCGGTCAGTGTCGCCTCCGGAACCTGGACGCAGGGCCCAGCTTCGTGCCACTGCAAGCCCCGGTGATGACTCACCAGCACCACGTGGGAGACCTGGGATGGCTTCCTGGTTCCTGGCTTCATCCAGCCAGGCCTACTGCGGGCATAGGGGGAGTAAGTGGATAGACAGGAGTTTGGTCTGTCTCTCTGAAAATTAATTATAAAGAAGACTGGCTAAAGTCTGAAATAAACTGAAATATGTTATCCTTATGCAATTACAATTCTTTTAATGGTATGACAGCTATCTGAAGGACACCGAAACATGAAGAATCTAACTGGCAAACCCAGAGTGCTGCTGGCAAATGAAAACTCGGCAACATGTAAGAATCAGCTGGCACGAGCGCAGTCAACCTGCGGGCACCTGATAACTCTCCTCCCAGCTCCTCAGGTCTCGGCCTCTCCAGCTTGGATGTCTGGATAATGCCATTTTGCTGGTTCTTCACCAGAACAGAGCCGCATGATGAACAAAGGCTGTTATAAATCTTAAAATGTCTCAAACACTTGGTTTAAAGGAAATAACTCCGAGCACTTGGTCACAAACAGGTTCAACTTTTTGAAGAAGTGGGTAAAAAAATCAGCTGAGTCGCTAATGGAGTGACCTGAAGACCACAGAGCCAGCGGGAGACAGGACATGTGGGAGACCGCGATGTCTTCAGTGCTGAGACCTGACGGAACAAGAGGGCCTCGTGGAGCTCTGACCACTGTCTCCAATCACTTCCCAATACTAACCCACTGAAAACTGAAAAGGTACAACAGCTAAAACTAAAACAGCAGCGTCCTGTGTCTCCAAGTTTTATAGTTTTGCACATCTGGAAAATAAAGAACAGTTTCACATTTCATGCCAGTCAACTACTTAAGGAATATTTTAAATTCTTTGTCAAAATACCTGCTGTAACAAAACATAATGTCTTTGGGGCTCGGCAGCGTGGCCTAGTGGCTAAGGTCCTTGCCTTGATCCCATATGGCCGCTGGTTCTAATCCCGGCAGCTCCACTTCCTCTCTATCTCTCCTCCTCTCAGTATATCTGACTTGGTAATAAAAATAAAATAAATCTTTAAAAAAAAAAATAATGTCTTTAAAAAAAAAAAAGTTATCACCAGACACCCAGAGTGGATTATGAATTGTTTAACTAAGGCTCAGGCTCCCTACTAGAGTAGTTTTAGTTGGAAGGCAGAAGGAGTGCTGCTATTTATTTATTTATTTATGGTCTGTTTTATTTGTGAGATTCATTTTTAATTTTTTATTGGAAAGTCAGATAAACATGCAGGAGGACAGACAGAGAGGAAGATCTTCCTTTTGTTGATTCACTCCCCAAGCGGCCACAAAAGCCAGAGCTGGGCTGACCCGAAGCTAGAAGACAGGAATTTCCTCCAGGTCTCCCATGCAGGTGCAGGGTCCCAAGGCTTTGGGCCGTCCTCCACTGCTTTCCCAGGCCACAAGCAGGGAGCTGGATGGGAAGTGGAGCTGCAGGGATTAGAACCGGTGCCCATGTGGGATTCTGGGAGTGCAAGGTGAGGACTTTAGCCACTAGGCTACCACACAGGGCATGGAGTGCTGTCTTTTTATAGCACCCACAGAAGACACCAGGGGCAAGAGGAGGACACATTCCGAAGGAAGCACATACTTCCGAGGACACAGAAAAACCACTGGGATCCCAGGTTACCATGCCTGTCAGGGCTCACACCATGCCTGGAGGGGGGCGGCGCCCTCCCATGCTGCAGCAAACAGTGATCAGCAATGCCTCGTGAGGCATGGGCCTCGCACATGCACAAGCAAAGTCACTGTTCCCACCATGAGAATATTCAACACCTTCCAAAGCACACACAGTCATGCACAGAACACCACCAACTAACACCACCATAAGGAAATCATTTATAGGAGCACCAGCAAACGCAGTAAAATACCTATTACCATAACTGTCCTTAATTCCAATAGCGGGAAGGAATGAAAACCATTCTAGCTAACACAAAAAGCATTTTCTAAATGTCCGTAGTATTTTGATACCTTAAATTTCTGAGTTTTCAAAGCTATGGAGTACTATCACATCCCTTGTTCCCGAGTGTCTGCAATACGCAGATGTGGGATAAGATGTTGCTGGGGATAAGGAAAAGAAAAATCATGGACCAGTGCACCTATTGCCTCCCTTTAAAGAAGCACCCTCTCTGGAACTCCTCAAAGAATTTTCCAGAATTCATTTTCTTTGTTTTTTTTTTTTAAAGATTTATTTATTTTATTACAAAGTCAGATATACAGAGAGGAGGAGAGACAGAGAGGAAGATCTTCAGTCCGATGATTCACTCCCCAAGTGAGCCGCAACGGGCCGGTGCTGTGCCGATCCGAAGCCGGGAACCAGGAACCTCTTCCAGGTCTCCCACGCGAGTGCAGGGTCCCAAAGCTTTGGGTTGTCTTGGACTGCTTTCCCAGGCCACAAGCAGGGAGCTGGATGGGAAGTGGAGCTGCTGGGATTAGAACCGGCGCCCATATGGGATCCTGGCGCATTCAAGGCGAGGACTTTAGCCGCTAGGCCACGCCGCCGGGCCCCAGAATTCATTTTCCAAGTGGACTAGGAAGGGATATGAAAGCTCCAGTGAGAAGAGACACTCATCTCCAGTCTATTGAATCTCGCAATTGCAACAGAACAGTTTTTTCCAAACCCAATACTTTCATTTTCATGCCAAAGAAAAAATGAAGTCTGATTTGAAAGATTGTTTTCTCTTCTGACTAGAGAAAAAAAATTAGATGTATCCAAGTTCTTATTTTACCAACTAATTCTGCAAAATCCAGATGACCTGAGAGAACATTAGAAACTGTGATATTCAGAAATGACACATCAGGAGTTACCACCTTGTTGAACCCGACTGTGACACTGAAGACGTCTTCGTTGTCTCTGAGCCAGACTTCTGCTGGAACCTGCAGCAATACTCTCATCCTACTCACTGCCTTCTCATATGACCGCCTCAGGAATGTCTGCAGACGCCACCAGCACGACACAGCCCCTAACTCCAGAGAGCAAGGTCACACCTGACGGCCCCGTCCACAGGGCAGCTGACCTCCCACCTGACTTCCCACTTCCAAGGGCTGACAATAAAACGGCTCTGTATTATTCTAATATACAGAAAATCGAGAACTGAACTATGCATTCACCAGCTGTATCAATACACATTTCTAAGGCAAACAAGAAAATTAAATAATTAGGAGTGGAGTTAACAAGTATCTTACCACCAACCTGATACAGCAAATATATGTTAAGAAAATAGCCATAAGAAAATGACCGTTGGGCCCGGCGTGACAGCACAGCGGTTAAAATTCTCACTCTGAACACACCGGGATCCCATATGGGTGCTGGTTCTAACCCGAGCAGTTCCACTTCCTATTAGGCTCCCTGCTTGTGGCCCGGGAAAGCAGTCAAGGATGGCCCAAAGCCTTGGGACCCTGCACCCACGTGGGAGACCCAAAGAAGCTCCTGGCTCCTGGCTTCAGATCAGCTCAGCTCTGGCTATTGTGGCCACTTGGGGAGAGAACCAGCGGATGAAAGATCTTCCTCTCTCTCATCCTCTCTATTAATATGCCTTTCAATAAAAATAAATAAATCTTTAAAAAATAAAAAGGAGTTTCTTCCACATGCTTCCGGTGCTCAGTTGTACATCCTTACCTGACCTGGCGTGGGCCCACCTAGCGACGCAGAATACAAGTTGTGTAAGCACACTGCTTCCAGCAACAGGCCGTGGACATGCTAACAGGCGTGAGCAGCACAGCCTGAGTCCGCGCAGGTGGAGAGAAGCCGGGCTGCCAGTGGGACTAGCCCCCAGCACAGCTCCGTGTGGACTCTCCATGGACCTCTCAGGAAGGGCCTCGGCGCTGAGGGCTGAGCTGCCCTGGTGCAGGGGACACTTCCCATTGCACGCACAACCAGAGTGACCCTGGACAGAGGACACACTGTGACGCTGAGACCACAAGCGCACACGGTGGTGGGGGAGCAGCGTCCGGGGAGGCCAGCGGAAGGGGAAACGCTTTCTGTGGATCCTGTTGCCTGGAGAAGTGAGCAGGAGACACCAGCAGCCCCCTTTTTCTCTGATGGCTGGGCCCTGGCCTCAGCTTCACAGGGCAGGTCAATGGCTCTACCCAACCAACAGGCCGCTGGGGGCGTGGATGGCTGCTCCCAGTTAATTAGCCACAGCCTGTCTGGCCTTATTTATTTATTTTAAGATTTACTTCTTTTTTTTTTTTTTTACAGTTTTATTTATTTTTATTGCAAAATCAGATATACAGACAGGAATATTTTTTCGTCCAATGATTCACTCCCCAAGTGACCACAACGGCCGGTGCTGTGCCGATCCGAAGCCAGGAGCCAGGAACTTCATCCAGGTCTCCCACATGGGTGCAGGGTCCCAAAGCTTTGGGCTGTCCTTGAATGCTTTCCCAGGCTACAGGCAGGGAGCTGGATGGTATTAGAACCTGCACCCATATGGTATCCCAGCGCATTCAAGGTAAGCACTTTAGCCACTAGGCCATGGTGCCAGGCCCAAGATTTGCTTTTTATTGGGAAGGCAGACAGGATTTATGGAGAAGGAGAGACAGAAAGATCTTCCATCCAAATGCTGGTTCACTCTCCAAAAGTTTGCAATGACTGGAATTAAGCTAATCTGAAGCCAGGAGCTTCTTGGTCTCCCATGTGGGTGCAGAGTTCCAAGGCTTTGGGTCATCCTCCACTGCTTTCCCAAGAAGGGAGGTGGATGGTAAGCGGAGCAGCCTGTGCCTGAACTGGTACCCTTACGGGATCCCAGCACAGGCAAGGCGAGGATTTAGCCACTAGGCAACCATGCTGGGCCTGGCCGCAGCCCACTGGGAAGGTGCTCCTGCCATCTCAGCCCAGCTGAGAAAGCTGAACCACACCCTGCAGACCTGGACAGTGATTTGCAAAAGCATCTGTCTGTAAGGGTGTTAAATGGCCAGCTGAGTTTGTTTATTCCTGCCTTAAAGAACAAAAACTCACAATTTCTGATAACCTGTAAAAATATTCCATGCCAAAAGAAATGCGAATCCAAGGTGAGTTAAACACACCTTGACAGTATGATAACAGGTTTTATACTTTTGCCTATACCACACACATCAATGTGCAGAATGTTAAACCTGCAACTGTTACTAAAGGTACTACTGTGACAATACTGAGGAAAATGGTGGGCAGGGAAAGGGGGGACGAACAGGGAGAAACCCTTGCACCTACAGAACAGTCAGAAGCCCGCCAAGGCACGGTCCGAAGTGGAGGCACTCCAACAAGCTTCGCTGCCTCAGCATGCAAGTAGCTGCTACTGCAGCGAGTCCAGGTTCTCCAAGCAACACACCAAAACCCAGGCAAGCTCTGCTTCCACCACCCCCGGCATTAAGGCCAACTTCACACTGAGTTTTGAAACATACATCATCGCTCAAACTTATGATTACTTAAATTTAAAATACCTGCAATTAAAATGGCAGGTGCTTCTGAGCACCCATGACCTACTCAGGTTTTTTCTTTAAAACTTCTCAATAGGAAAAAAAGTTCCTTTTGAAAGCATGTTCTCTGAAAATGCCATGGAATATGCGAGAAGAGTGAGGTCCCATCCAGCCCACCGAGCTGCGGAGACGGGTATTTCTGCAGATTGGGAAAAATTGGCCGGCCGCACGTCAAGTCTCACAGTGCACAGCGCAAGTCCCCAGGCGGCACTTCAAGATGACGTGAGCATTTCAGCTCATTATTTCAAATTACTCTTCACTATTCATTTGCATTATACTACAAATTGTCAGTCCAAAAATAGGCTGCTACATGTAATAACTTATAGTACATGCACAATCGCTAACAAAAAAAAAGTCTGCTTTTATTTTACAATGACCTGGAACCAAAGCTAACAACAGTTTCACAAAGAGACGCAACCGCTTTACAGAATGAAGAACTAAAGATTCACACTGCAAAATAAACACTCACACTAACCCTTCCCACTTTCTGGACTCCACATTTACTCACATAACTGCTTTGTTTCAAATGAAGTTGAAAACAAGGAAGACCCCCCCCCCCAAAAAAAAAAAGGACAGGTATAAATAGAACAAGCAGGTGAATGTGGGCACGGCAGGGCCGCTCGGCGTCCGAAAGCCCCAGGGCTGTCCTAGCTTCTCCCAGGCAGCTGAACACAGAACTAGCACAGCTAAACGAAATCCAGACTAATTCACACAGCTGAAAGCAGAGCTGGGCGTGGAAGCAAGCACTGCAAAGCATTTCCCTCTTTCCACGGGAGGCCTGTGCTTGCGGCCAAACAGGTGATTTAACATCTTTAGGGTGGGGAGCCCTGAAGTCACAGGGCTACTGTCAAGGGTCAAGGGGTGGTGACATGCTGGGCCAGGTGGCGTCACAGAAGCAAGTTCAACTTTATCTATATAATATGATGGGGATCCTAACATAAAATGGTTATAGTCTTTAATATTTAGATAAAAAAAAAAAAAACATTGTTTTTCTTTAAAAACTTATTTGGGCCCAGCGCGGTAGCCTAGCAGCTAAAGTCCTCACCTCGAACATACCGGGATCCCATGAGTGCCGACAGCTCCACTTCCCATCCAGCTTCCTGCTTGTGGCCTGGGAAAGCAGTCGAGGATGGCCCAAATCCTTGGGACCCTGCACCTGCGTGTGAGACCCGGAAGAAGCTCCTGACTCCGGATCCACACAGCGGCTGCTTGGGGAGTAAATCAACGGATGGAAGATCTTCCTCTCTGTATATCTGAATTTCCAATAAAAATAAAAATAAAAAATAAAATAAAATAAATAAAGTTCAGGCAACAGTTGGCTAATTCCCCAGCTCTTACCAAGAGATGATTCAGTAAAGAGCCTCACCTATCGGCCAATCCCTGTCTACTGCTGGGGGGAGACAGATAAAATTAAGTGGGGCTGGATGCCGTCGGGCACTGGGGAAGCTGGGCGAGGTCTCTTCCATTGTTTCCTTCCCTCCCCCAGACACAGGAAGAAAAAGAAAATGAGTAAACAACAACACAAATTAAGTGGGGCCCATTCTAGAATCAGAATGACTGAGAAGGGGACAAAACAAGCGACCTGTCAGCACGTCCAGCCCCACCCTTCCCCACACGTGCTCCCTGATGAGATTCTGTTCTGCACAATGCCTATCCACCACCCAAGACACATTCAAGCTACAAACGTACATGTCCTGGGCCTGGCACGATGGTCTAGTAGCTAAACCCTCATCTTGCATGCACCAGGATCCCACATGGGCGCCTGTTCGTGTCCCAGCTGCTCCACTTCCCATCTGGCTCCTGCTTGTGGCCTGGGAAAGCAGTCTTCACTTGGGGAGTGAACCAAAAGATGGAAGACCTTTCTCTCTATAAATCTTTCATTAAAAATAAATAAACCTTTAAAAAAAAATGGACATGTCCTGCCAGCGAGTCCAAAGGGAACTAAGAAAACACTTGTGATCGTACAAGGAATTTAATAAATGACATCTTATGCTAAATGCTAGCTTCATGATTTTTCTTTAGATAACAGACCAGAATAGTAACTAGTTCCTCCTTATCAGCCGCCATTCCTTCGAAAGTGCTTGGCCAGTAATTTCATAAAGATCAGTGAGTCATCCCGTCTCACTGCCTCAGCCCTCCGGCAGGGCCTCCTCTTTCCGCACGGTTGCTCCACCTGCCACAGGAAATCGCCTTGACCTCGGCTATCTGGCTGCCACTCGGAACTCCACATCTCCAGGTCTCAACGATCAAGACCAGGCCCCCGCTGGGCCACAGGGCAAGCCGCTCAGGCACACACGCACACGGAGCCTCAGGGATCTCATTTCTCCCCAACCCCCAAGGTACAGCACACGGCCCTGGGACCAGCACAGCCGTTTTCTTTGGGACGTCCATAAAACCCTCTACATGAGAGAGCCTGTCAGGTGGTTAATCTTGTCATCTAAACACTCCAATTCCTTTTGGCTATTAACTCGAGATCACATGTGTGGGCATGTCAATTACGAGTAAAGAACAAGTGTGGGCATGTGAACTTACAACATGTTTGTAGTCAAATGCCATGTTAGACACCATAACCCTTCAGTCCTCGACATTAAAGATGTCATGAGTTGGGCCTGGCATGATAGCGTAGTGGTTAAAGCCTTGCCTTGCACAGGCTGGGGTCCCATATGGGAGCTGGTTCTAATCCTGGCAGCCCCACTTCCCATCCAGCTCCCTACTTATGGCCTGGGAAAGCAGCCAAGGACGGCCCAAAGCCTTGGGACCCTGCACCCGCGTGGGAGACCGGGAACAGGTTCCCGGCTTCTGGCTTTGGATTGGCTCAGCTCTGCCCATTGTGGTCACTTGGGGAGTGAACCATCAGATGGAAGATCTTCCTCTCTGTCTCTCTTCCTCTCTGTATATCCGTCTTTCCAATAAAAATAAATAAATCTTAAAAAAAAAAAGATGTCATGAGTCTCACCAAAGGAAGACACACACTGAACTGACCGCTTCCATCCCGTGAAGAGTCACACAGACAAGCCAAGGGAGGTCTGCCCAGGCCTGAGTTCTGGCGTAAAGAGTTGTTCTGGCGTAAAGAGTTGTTCTGCTCACCGCCTTATTTAAAACAGCAAGGTGAACCATTTCAAAAAATGGCAAGAGATGTATGTGCTGTAACAACATCACAGGAGTTCAGAAAACAGAGGTGACTCAGCTTCGCGCTCCTTGCTGACTATGTAATAGAAAACCCAACCCCAACCAGTCGAATCCTGAGAGCTCAGAGTCCAATCGGGGCACTCCACAGTCAGCTGAGCAGGAAAGCTGTGTGTCCGCATGCCACACTGGCAAGGTGGCAGCGGGCAGATGGCAGGGGTGTGGTTCAACACACGCAGACAGCTCTTCCACACCCCGTCTCCATCTGCTTCAGCCAAACCAGCATTTTGAAAGGTGTGAAGCCCACTCCAGTAATCTAACATGGTAAGGTCAGTGGAGTCTAGAGGCACGAAGTTCTGTCTGTCTTGCTTCTTACAAAAGACCATCTAATTTTAAGAAAAATTTAATAATTTTTTTTAAAAGAGCCCTAAGCCAGTATCAGTCCACAAGAATGCTAGCTGCCCAGCTAACACTCCTGAAGCGTGAGCTCTCCTGAGGGCAAAGAAGGGCACGCATCCCTAACACACGCAACTCTCCTGCAGAGTGCACACGCAAGTGCAAACACCTTCTACAAGAAATGAAAGGCGCTCACATTCCTCCAGCAAGATGCACCAGTACAAGCTGGCTCAAAATGGCAAAATTAAAGTTTAAAAAGTCCCCCACCATGCCGGCACATGATCTAGAGGAATTCTGAGAAGGGTAATATTAACAAGGTCATGGTAAGACCCTTGGAGAGTAGCCAGAGGCGCTGCACTGCCCCTAGCCAGTCTTGCAGCTGAAGGGCAGCACAGGTAGATAAGAACCAGTTCAATGGCATCTCACAGCCAAGCTATCCTGACAGCTCTCATCTGTCAGCAGGAACGTGGACAGCGATGCTCTTCAAGGAGACAGGCCGATCGTGGCTGACGATAACCTAAGTGCATGCCATTATAACCACACTGACACCAACCAGGCCCTACCCTGAGACACACAGCACACCAGCTGCCAGGGGAGTGGCACGCCCGGCCCCACTGCCTCTCGTGGACCCACGCCCCTCCTGCTCTCCACAATCCACTCTCGGCTCAGCACCAAATCTGCCGAACAAACCTGACCTTGTCCACCTCTGTCTAAAGCAACTCAGGGCTTCCTTTGGCTCCAGGATGAAATTCCTTCTTCTTCTTTTTAAAGGTTCATTTATTTGAACATCAGAATTACAAAAACGGCTCTTCCATCCTGATTCACTCTCCACTCTGCAGTGGTCAGGATTGGGCCAGGCCAAAGTCAGACCCTTCCTCGGGGTCTCCCATGTGGTGACTGGGGCCACCTTCCATTGCTTCTCCCAGGCCTTTAGCAGGAGGGAGCTGGAGCGCAAGTGGGGCAGCCAGGACTCATCAGTGCGTATAAGCGATGTCGGCAGCGCTGGGGAAGCTTTACCAGCCGGGCAGCATCCTTTGTCATTCACAAAAACAATACTAGACAAAAATGAAACAAAAACAAAAAACCCTAAGCAAATGTGATACTGTGCCACATTGTGCACCAGCCAATAATGTCCCTCCCTGGGGCTCACACTACAGGAGAGGCAAACAAACAAGCATAGACTAGGAGCCATCACAGTGGCTAGCAAGCCATGCCTGTGTCTTTGGTGTAGGCAACCCATATTGGCACCAGTTTGAGTTCTAGCTGCTCCACTTTCAATTCAGCTCCCTGTTAATGGCCTGGGAAAGCAGTGGAGGACGGCCCAAGTACTCGGACCCCTGCACCCATTGGGGAAACCTGGAAGGAGCTCCTGACTCCTGGTTTTATACCCACTCAGCTCCAGCTACTGAGGTCATTTGGGGAGTGGATCAAATGGAACATCTGTCTGTTTCTTTGTCTCTTAACTCTTGCCTCTCAAATAAAACTAAACAAATCATCTAAAAAAAAAAAGTATAAACAGGGCTCAGCACAGTAGCCTAGTGGCTGAAGTCCTCGCCTAGCACACACTGGAAATCCTATATGGGCGCCAGTTCGTGCTCCCAGCTGGCTGCTCCACTTCCCTTCCAGCTCCCTGCTTGTGGCCTGGGAAGGCAGTCTAGAATGGCCCAAAGCCTTGGGACCCTGCATCCGCATGGGAGACCTGGAAGAAGCTCCTGCCTGTTACAGCCACTTGGGGAGTGAATCGGTGGACAGAAGATCTTTCTCTCCGTCTTTCTTCCTCTTCATATATCTGACTTTCCAACAAGAATAAATAAGTATTTTTTTTAAAGTATAAAACACACTCAGGGAAAGGAATAATTAGGAGGAGGACAAGGTGAAGCAGGATATAAACACTACTGGACAAGGGGTCCTCTGAGGAGGTGCAACGGGGCTGCAGTGTGGGTCTCCACAGGCCCTAGGCTGGGCTTTATTTTTTGTTTTAATGTGTTTCTCATGAACTCCAAGAAACGGAGGCCCTGGTATCCCATCTGTTCCGCTCCAGCATGAGCAGAGCACCTGGCTCAAACACAGGTCAAGTCAAACATCAACTTTGTATCTAAAGAAACAAAATGATACTCCCCTGTAACAAAACTATTACCTCTAGCATCAGTGGGTCTGCAGAGGCTACAAAAGTTTCAAATGCATTAGTAACTGTTATAATCAGAGGAAATTTTTGTGCCCCCTCAAGAGATATCCTAAAAGTAGCATAAAGAAGCCAACTCATCAAGAAATCAGGAAGAGGTAAAACTTCAAACAGTAGCGAGAAAGAGGAAGGAAGGAAGGAAGGAAGGAAGGAAGGAAGGAAGGAAGGAAGGAACCTAAGAGCACACAGCAATTCATAAACTCCCTCTATGTAGAAAAACTACCAGAATCCATTGTGATGTGAGCGAGTTAAGCCGCTGCTTGCAACACCAGCATCCCAGATGGGAGCCAGTTTAAGACCCAGCAGCTCCACTTCCCACCCAGCTCCCCCGGAAGCACAGGCCTTGGCCCTGCACCTATGTGGAGACCATGGTGAAGCTCCTGGCTTTGGCCTGGCTGCTGCAGCTACTTGGGAGGTGAACCAGAGGATAGAACACCTCTCTCTCTACAAAATCTGCCTTTCAAGTAAATATTTTTTTAAGATTGTATTTATTTATCTTTTTATTGGAAAGTCAGACTTACAGAGAAGGAGAGACAGAGAGAATGATTTTTCATCTGCTGGTTCACTCTTCAAGTGGCTGCAATGGCCAGAGCTGAGCCAATCCAAAGCCAGGAGCCAGGAGCTTCTTCCAGGTCTCCCACGCGGGTGCAGGGTCCCAAGGCTTTGGGCCATCCTTGACTGCTTTCCCAGGCCACAGGCAGAGAGCTGGATGGGAAGTGGAGCTGCACGGATTAGAACTGGTGCTCAAGGGCCCGGCGGCGTGGCCTAGCAGCTAAAGTCCTAGCCTTGAACGCCCCAGGATCCCATATGGGCGCTGGTTCTAATCCCGGCAGCTCCACTTCACATCCAGCTCCCTGCTTGTGGCCTGGGAAAGCAGCCGAGGACGGCCCAAGCTTTGGGACCCTGCACCCACATGGGAGACCCGGAAGAGGTTCCTGGTTCCCGGCTTTGGATCGGCACAGCACCGGCTATTGCGGTCACTTGGGGAATGAACCATCGGATGGAAGATCTTCCTGTCTGTCTCTCCTCCTCTCTGTATATCTGATTTTGAAAAAAAAAAAAAAAAAAAGAACTGGTGCACATATGGGATCCTGGTGGGTGCAGGGTGAGGACTTCAGCCACTAGGCTACTGCACTGGGCCCCCAAATAAATCTTAAAAAAAATAAAAAGAAAATACATGTAGAAAAATAATTAAGTTGACGAAAGTCTGTCTCTATTATCTCAATTTTAGGAATAACCGCTCATAAAATAGCAGATTAAGACAAGAGACAGCAAGAAAAAATGCATGCCTTTCACACACAAAAAGAACCCCAGGATACAGTGTAGACAAAACCGATTCCTTTTAAAGTTTCAAAACAAATTTTTGAAAAACTGCTTGGAAAATAAGTGACATGCTGTTCATAAAGACTATCTTAGAAACTTCACATCAGTGTTACACATTCAAAACTAATCTGAAGGTAAGAATCACACCTTGTCAAATCAATCTGATACAAACCATCAGATCTCATGAAAACATGACCTGACTGGGAGCTTACAAGCTGTGTGGAATGCAACCTTTTTTGAAGCCCACAGGCAATGGGTTGCAGCTTGGTTGCATCATCTGCTTTTGTTTTCAAAGTCCTGGGGACAATTCTAAGGGCCCGAGAGCTGTGCTCCTGTACTCAGCTGTGGCCTGAAACCCCAGCAGCTCGCACTGGAGCACCTGCACAAGTCCTCACGGCCTCACCTCCGATCCAGCTCCCTGCTCATGCAACCAGAAGAGGAGACAGTCGGCCCACGGACTCTGCCTGATGACCCACACGGGGGACCAGGACGGGGTTCTAGGCTCCTGGCTTTGGTCTTGCCCAGTTCCAGCCACTGTGGTCATCTGGGGACCCAGAGGATGGACGCTCTCTCTGACATTCTATCTTTCACAGTTATTCTTACTTAAAAACAGTTTTAGACCAACCCAGCTCTGGTCATTGCGGTCTTTGGTGACTCAATCAGCAGTTGGAAGTGTAAGGAGTTATTCCAATACCTGGTGCCATTCCTTCCTCACAGCTCATGAAGTTCGCGCCGGTCCAGCCGTCCACCAATCAGATGTAACCTGGCATTCCACCTGAGAATCCCACCCCAATCTTCCAGCCCCCTCCCCAACTCCGCCCACTCGCCAATCATCCCTAGGCATTCACCTGCAGGCACCAATCCCCTGGGGGCCTGGCCTCAATCCCTCCCAATCCCCACCCCCTACACCTGGCCGACAAAAAGGCCCCCCAAGTGCGGCTTGCTCTCTTATCCCTCCCGCTCTTACCCTGCTCTTATCCCGCTCTTACCCCCCCCCCCTTTCTTGCTGTTCCTGCCCCGTTGGAATAAACCTTCTAAGATACCTCGTTGCGTCTGGTGTGTTTTAGCTCACGGTAAAGAACCAGGTTGTGGGAATTAGCTGCGCGTAATAATATCGTAATATCCTATGGACTAGAACTCTGCCATCTTTTTAAATAACTAACAGGAAGAACTGCTTCTCCTCTGTAAAATCTTAAAAAATATATTCAATTTTAGTTTTCTCTAAATATATGCATTTATTTTCCTTTAATTTGAAAGACAGAGAGAGAAACAGACAGGTTTATTTTTCCATCTTGGAGCTAGGCCTCCTTTTCAGCTCTCCCAGGCAGGGGCAGGGACCCCAGGACTGAGCCATCTTCTACTGTCTTCCTGAGCACACAGCAGGAAGCACAAAGCCAAAACTTAAACCAGACTCCGCTAAGGGATACAGGCACCTTCAGCTGCTGTGCTAAATGCTAGCTTCTGCTTCATTTTAAACATTTTTAGCCTGTTTTAAGTGTTAAGTCCAAACAAGGAGGGAGGAAGTATTCATAATTAATGAGAAGTCCATTTTATAACTTTTAAGATGTCTGCTCATTTAATCCTCACACATCCCACTCTGTGGGTCACAGAATCTCTCCAGCTGAAGGCAGGAAAGGACCAACCACTCACGCCGGGGCTCCACCCACCAGAGGCCTGGCCTCCCACGGCCGCTAAGGCACCCCAGCCCGACCCGGACAAACGCTCCGTGCCATCACCTCTGCCGCAAGCTCCACGGGCCTGTCCCAAGCAGCTGTGGGACAGCAGCCTGTGCAGGGGTGTGATGTTCCCACACGCCTGCTTCCCAGCTACGGCAGGTCCTCCTGCCCTCTCCAGGCTCTCACGGAGCCTCTACAGATTTCCCGAGTTCTCTGTCAGAGTTCACCTGGACATCTGAGAACCTTGGAGACTTCCCGTAATTCTAACTCAGATAATCCTTGCTTTCACAGGTATTCGGCTTTCACGCACATCACTCATCACTCCGGCTCTACAACCCTTTGTTTAGCGCTACTCTACATGATGGCACAAGGACCTTAGTAGGCAGAGGGTCCTCACAGGCCGACAAACCCGACACAGGTGCGAGTAGGCAAATGGCCATCTACCTGCCAGCACTCTGCGGGGCCGCCCAGCTAAAGCTCCAGGGTGCTCTGGGAGGACCTAGGAGGGCAAGAGGCTGGCCCTGGGGCTGCAGCAGCTTCGCCCTCTCTGACAGCTCTCCTTTCTGTTTGTGCCCCCACTTTTGCCAAAAGGGAAAAAGAGGGAGAAGGGGCACACAACAACCGCAACATTGCTTCCATATCGTCACTATGTTCTTTTGAATCTAGCCAAGTTATCTCGGCAAGATCTCACCACAAATGACACTTTCAGGACCCAGGTACTAACTGTGGGTGCACAGCACACGACAGATCCAGGGACCAATTCCCAGCATGCTGCTAGTGACAATCTGATCAAATCTGGGACTATTATCCCAGAAAACATGCACTCACAAGGACCAGCACTGTGGCACAATGGGTTAAATCATGGCCTGTGACAACAGCATCCCATATGGGCACCAGTTTGAATCCTGGCTGTTCCACTTCCTGTCCCTCCTAATGCTCCTGGGAAGGCGGAAGAGGATGTCCCAAGTATTTGGGTCCCTGCCACCCATGTGGGAGACCTGAACGGAGCTCTGGACTTCTGACTTTGGTCTGACCCAATTTAAATCACTAGCCACTTGGGGAGTGAATCAGCAGATGGAAGATCTCTATTTCTTACTCTGTTTTTCAAACAAATAAATGAAAAATTTTAAATTCTTAAAAAAAAAAAGAGTGAGAAAAAGAATAAAGTACTTTCTAGCTTAGAGTACCCAATTCAATCATTCACTTTAAGTAAAACACCCCTTTCTTTTTTGAGTGTCAGAATAATTACCTTTAATGAATAAGTAAGATCTTTCAGATTTATAATCCTCGCAAGCTAGTAACAACACAGCTTTCACTGACGGGGCCTGGCACAGGGCAGGCCAAGCAGCTGCCACACAGTGTCTTCTAAGACGTATAGGTCCTGTAGGGTAACAGCTCCCTCCCAGCGTACACACGGGGAACCTGGGGCTCAAGGGTGTCCCGTGAGCTGAGCAACACCACCCACCTGGAAGTGCAAAGCCATCTCCTCCCCTCCCACCAGAGAGAACCTTGTCACCATATTGATCCCTGGGAGAGATCAAAATATATTGCCAAAGAACCACAGGCAGCCACCTCCACCTACTCTACTGGGAAGTAAACAGCCTAGTGCAAGGGTCCCGCGTGGCGCAACACACCCTCTGCGCGTCCAATAAATACCTGCTGAGTGACAAAGGGCAAAGAAAACCTTACATTCGTGGCCACAGGGAAGCACAGAATGGAGTCAATAGCTTTAAAAGCATCCCATGTGACCTGTTCTAAGAAGACCTGGGGTCACAGCGAGGGCCTCAGCCACCGTCATGCTTCCAATCGGACAAAGGTTTCCAACACACCAATGTGGTAATGAGACAAATCAACAGTGACATTCCAATAAAGCCCAGAGTAAGCCCAGGAAGCTCCTTCCTTCCTCTTCTCCCCTGCACGTCCTGCCTGCTGGCAACGATGGCAGTAGCCAAGCCACTGTAAGGAGATGAACAGTTCACACTTTCCTCTAAACATGCACAGAAAAGCACAGCCTCCAGGAGCCAGCGCTCCAACACTCTCCCCGTGACCAACACCCGGCTAGAAACCTTGGACGAGTGATCATACGAAGGCAACAGCCACTAGTTCCAACAAAAAGCCAAAATGTTTATTGCATCAGAGAGAGAGAGAGAGGCAGGTTTAAGAGCCAGCGCACCAGTTCCTCAGCAACTTACACCCTTCTTCTCCCGAGCTCAGCAGCCGAGTTCTGCGCAAAAGCAGGCACCTGCTCCAAACGAGTGCCGGGGACAAGCAAAGCACAGGCCAGCCCCTCAGGGCACAGCTACGGGACTCCCAAACGAGGCCACTGGGGCTCGCTGATACCCCATACCAGCAGCTCTCGTCTTTTTTGGGTCACGGATTCCTTTGAGAATTTGAGGAAAACTACAGATCCTTTCTCAGCACAGACAGAGCCACAATTCACTGCAAAATCTGAGCGCATTAAAGATGTCCTCCGCCTGAACCCCTAAGGACCCACAGCACCCCAAATCCATACCCTCCACTTAGACCCTGTCTTTCTAACCATGTCACACGAGTGGCCACCCACATGTACCAACCATTTAGGTCTCCACAGGCCACACCAACACCAAGGAGGAAATGGCTTTGCCAACTCATCTTGCCACCCACCACGACAGCCCTCCTTCTCCTGCCACCTCATCCATGTCATTAAACCACAGAAACACATCATGGGCTGTGGGTGTTATATCCTCCTTGCTACAACATAACGGTTTCAAAAGCAGGAACCAGGGCTGATAGTGTTATATATTGCATTTAGGGTTTAGATACTAGTAATTATTAACTGGTTTATAAATACTAGGCTTAAAATAGTCCAGTGACTATAAATGCTACATAGTTAAGCACATTTTTTTTTAAAACAGCATGCTTTCCTAAGTGGGTCCCCTGGGGGCCCATCACATCATCTCAGTACCCACAATGCTACACTCTCTCTGGAAGCAATGTGGCCGTTCATGGCACACCTGTACACATACAGCACACAGCCGCCACTGCTGCCCACGGGTTGGGGGGAAGTTGGAGAAGGCTTGCACCCCTTGCTCTGCGTGCCACAGGGAGCAGCACAGCCCTGCCCTCCGGGAGTGCACCACGGGGCCCAAGATGCAAAATGGGTCCCCCGGACCTGCTGACAGCGGTCAGAGAAGGCTGGAGTCCTGATCAGGCCTCAGGAAAGAAAAGGAACTGCTCAGTGTATGTTTTGGGATTTTAGGTCACATAAGTCCAGCTGGGAGGCTAGGGACTGGAGAGCACCCCGATTTCAAAAGGCCCAAAGCAGGGTCTCTGAGAGAACCACATTCTGGCAGGGCAGCTAGAGCGCTGCGGTTTGGAGGGCAGGCCGGTCACTACAAACCCTCCCCAAGCCTTACCCAACTACACAAGCCCTCAGCGCAGTCACAGCCTGCTTCTCGTCACGGCTTTCATCTTTCTGTTGGTCATCATCTGAGGTCCCTTGAAAACCTGTAGGTATTACAGGGTTGCTATATTCCTTTCACTCAGCTTCTGCTAATGACAACACAACCATAGTACTTTTAACTGTTGTATTTTGTTAAAAAAAATGAAATTAAGTGCTGATTTATTTATTTATTTTTTATTATTTTTATTGTAAACCACACCAGTAGTGGAGCAGCTGGGACTCAAACAGCGGCCCACAGTGCTCACAGGGATGCTGGGGTTGCAGGTGGCAGCTTAACCCAGGTGCACACGGAGGATATGGCAGTGCATCGGAACCTGCAGAGGACACCTGGTACCACAACAGAGGACGGAGGACAGAAGAAATCAATCAACTACCCCAGCCATGTGCTGGCAGTGAAATTCTGGGCAAACAGAGACTCTAAGGTGGACTACGTCAACCAGTGGATTCTGGAGAGAGTTCATTGTGCTTCGAAAGGCAAAACTGGCAGCAATTCAGAACTGATGAACTATCAAAACCACCTATGCAGGACCTTCATGCCCCCCACTGGGAGCCTGGGATGGGTGGGATGCTGGGTGGGGCTTCTCCCTTTATCTCCCCCTTTATCTCCAGATACAGAAAAAAAATAATAATATTAATCTGGAAACAATGGTCTTACCGACTTTCCTGTAGCCCTTGACCCTTTGTGCCCTAATCAACTACCTAAAGATTGTAAAAAATAAAGTTATTTATTTATTTATTTTGCAAAGTCAGATATAAAGAGAGGATGAGGAGATAGAGAGGAAAATCTTTCATCCATTCTTTTACTCCCCAAGTGATCACAAAGGCGCTGAGCCAATCCGAAACCAGGAGCTAGGAACTTCATCCAAGTCTCCCACGTGAGCATAGGGTCTCAAGGCTTTGGGCCGCCCTCGACTGCTTTCCCAGGCCACAAGCAGGGGGCTGGATGGGAAGCAGGGCAGAAGGGATCAGAACCAACGTCCATATGGGATCCCAGTGTGTTCAAGGCAAGGACTTAAGCCACTAGGCCACCGTGCCAGGCCCCCCAGTGTGTTTTCTTTAAAAATTTACAGAAACAGCCACCATGACTCAATAAGCTAATCCTCCATCTTCCAGGTCCAACATCCCATATGGGAGCCAATTTGTGTCCCGGCTGCTCCATTTCCTTTCTAGCTCCCTGCTTATGATCTGGAACAGCAGCAAAGGATGGCCCCAAGTCTTGGAACCCTGCATCCTCATGGGAGACCCAGAAGAAGCTCCTGGATACTGGCTTAGCATCTCAGCTCCAGCTGTTGTGGCCATTTGGGGAATGAACCAGTAGATGGAAGATTTTTCTGTCTCTCCTTCTCTGTAAATCTGCCTAATAAAAATAAATAAATAGGGCCCAGCACAGTAACCTAGTGGCTGAAGTCCTTGCCTTGCATGTACTGGGATCTTGTATGAGTGCCAGTTCATGTCCGAGAGGCCCTACTTCCCATCCAGCTCCCTGCCTGTGGCCTGGGAAAGCAGTCGAGGACGGCCCAAAGCCTTGGGACCCTGCACCAGTGTGGGAGACACCTGGAAGAGGTTCCTGGCTTTGGATCAACTTAGTTCTGGCCATTATGGCAACTTGGGGAGTGAACTATCAGATGGAAGATTTTCCTCTCCATATATCTGACTTTCCAGTAAAAATAAATCTTTAAAAGTAAGTAAGTAAATAAATAAATCTTAAAAACAACACCCAAAACACACACAGACACACAGACACACACACACACACACACACTTGAGGACCAGGGCTGGCACTGTGGGGTCCACGTTAAGCTGCTGCCTTCACTGCAGGTGGGCAACAGTTCAAATCCTGATTGCTCCACTTGTAAATCCAGCTCCTGCTGACACGCTTGGGAAGACAACTGGGAAAGCAATGGAGGATGGCCGAAGTCCTGGGCCCTTACTGCCCGTGTGGGAGACCTGAAAGAAGTTTCGCGCCTCAGCCCGGCGCAGCCCTCACCCCTGCAGTCATTTGGGAGTGAACCACTGATGGAAGAACCCTGTGTGGTGTGCACGCATCTTGCCTTCTCTTTATATATAACTGCCTCTCACATCAATAAATAAATCTTTAAAAATGTTGACAGGCAGAGAGATCAACACACAGGGGTTCCCATCGGCCGGTTTCCTCTGCATATGCCCGCAATAGCCAGGAGTCTGATTCAATCACCAACCCTCACATGAGTGGGAGGAACCCAGTCCCCAGAGCATCACCAGGAAGCGGTCAGGAGCTGGGGGAACCCGGGACCAAGCTGTCTTCCTCCCCAGGCAACATGTCCTGAGCATCCCAGCTTTTCCACATCACGCTCCATCTGCGCCTTTCTATCCTCAGACGAGAAATAAAACCTTTCATTATGGAGCAGGAGTTATCAAAACAGGTATCTGGATTACAGAAACTATTCAGGATCCAGGAAATATAGAACAGGCAAAATGTGCACATAAGGACAAACACCCTTTTCAAAACTAACCTTAGCAGATTAAGTGGAAAGTATCTTGATTTGCCAATGTGTAACATCATTCCCAAGTTTACATTAAGGGGGGAGGGCTGTCCATCATGGGGCACAAAAATCCAAGCAGACCTGCTTCTGTTCCTTCATTTCGCTGGGAAGTAGCAGAGCCCATGTCTGCAAACACCCTACCCATGCCACACAGTCAAAACAAAATCACCTGAATCCCCAGTCCATGGGCAAACCTCTGGGAGCTTGGAGGGGAGAAGTGCAACTCGGCCAGGTCCCCAGGAAGGGGCCTCCTCCCAGACTTGGCCACCCCAGCAATCATCAGGAAGCAACTTTACAGCTAAACAGTCATTCTTCTTTCTGTTACATTTATGACTCCTCCAGAAACTCCCAACTTACAGCAGCCCTGAGGAAGGTTTCCTTTCTAGAACCTAGGACGGGGCCTGCACAGAAATCCCTGCAATGCTCAAGAACATGGCTCTTGGGCCCAGTGCGATCGCATAGTGGCTAAAGTCCTCACCTTGAAAGCACCGGGATCCCATCTGGGCGCCAGTTCTAATCCAGCTCCCTGTTTGTTGCCTGAGAAAGCAGTTGAGGGCGGCCCAATGCATTGGGACCCTGTACCGTGTGGGAGACCTAAAAGAAGTTCCTGGCTCCTGGCTTCAGATCGGCGTAGCACCAGCCATGGTAGTCACTTGGGGAGTGAACCATCAGATGGAAGATCTTCCTCTCTGTCTCTGCTCCTCTCTGTATATCTGACTTTGTGATAAAAATAAAATAAATCTTTAGGGTGTCTCTCTCTCCCTCCTGTTTTGAAAAGCACCCCACCTCCCGGCTTTCTCTCCAGAAGTGCCTTCCCCTTCCCTCCTCACCTGGTCCCTTCCCAAATAAACTTTTCTGTCTGCCAAAAAAAATGGCTCTTTTTAGGATTCAAACCCCAAATGCGCAAGCAAGCCTTGCAGTGCAGTGACTACTCCTGCTCAGGACAGCTGCAGCCCAGCAGCATGCCAGTCTGAGGGCAGCTAGGCTGCCTGGCCATGTGCCTGGCTGGCAGCAAACGATGGCCTGTCTACTGGGGTTCTGCCCCCCCTTGGGAAAGCAGGATGGAGCTCCTGGCTCCTGGGTTTGGTCTGGCCCCCTCCCCAGTTGCCATCCGAGGCAGCAGAGGATGGAAACACTATCCCTCCCTCTGCCTCCGTCACCCTACCTTTCAAGTAAGTAAGTAAGTAAACCTTGAAAAAGCACACACACAACTGGCAGTGACAATTAGCCCTGAGGGACGGGCACCAAGGGCTGCTCCACCTTCCCAGCTGCTGCAAGCTCTTTATCCAATGGACTCAAACACACAAGGAGCACAGCCTTATACCAGAATAAGGAAAGAAAAAAAAAAAAAAGAAAGAAAGAAACAAGAGAAAACCTCTTTCTCTCTTGTGAAAATACACAGTTGAGATTTGCGCTACACTCTCCAGTCCTTCAGCCACTTAAACTTAAAAGAAAATTGTGGGCCCAGTGCACTAGCCTAGTGGCTAAAGTCCACACTTTGCACAAGCTGGATTCCACATGGGCACAGGTTCAAATCCCAGCTGCTCCACTTCCCATCCAGCTCCCTGCTTGTGGCCTGGGAAAGCAGCCGAGGACGACCCAAAGTCTTCTCCCCGCATGGGAGACCCAGAAGAAGCTCCAGGCTTCTGTTGGCTCAGCTCTGGCCATTGTGGCCACTTGGGGAATAAATCAGCAAACGGAAGATCTTTCTGTCTCTCCTTCTCTCTGTATATCTGACTTTTCAATAAAAATAAATCAAAAAATAATCAAAATTGAATAAAATTAGGAATTCTGTTTCACAGTTCAAATAGTGCCATGCAGCTAGTGGCTATCAGAGTGGAGACGGAGCGGCTCTGAGAGACGGGGCTGCAGCACGCACCCTCTCCACTCGCTCAACCTGCAAACCGAGGGGCACCAGAGACAGGCACCAAGTGGCACTTGGGCCACCGTGTACCATCACAGCACCCAACTTCCAGAACACTTCTCCAACGCCGAAGCAGAAAAACACCTCAGGGCACTAAAGAAATGAATGGGTGGCACGCTTTAGTGTTCTTTGCTGAAAGCAGCCTAGAGAAAGTATTGCAAAATGAAAAAAATTATGCTACAAAGTCCAATTAGGATCTCACTTAAAAGGAGGAGGGGAACTGGAACTGGAATTCACTGTTGGATCATTCTGGAAATATTTAACAAGGGAACAAACCAAAGAATGCACTATGGCCAACCAAATACCTTTCAGTAGGAGAAACATTTCCCAATGATCAAGGTCAGAACATGAAATCACAGGGGACTAGGTGCACATCAATAAAAAGAAGGAAGCGAGCAGCGAGGGGGGAATGTGGCCATACAAGACCAGCCTGGGACTTCCTCTAAGATTCACTTCTGTGTTTACTTACTGTGAAGGCAGCACGAGAGACAGAGAAGACAGAAGAGGAGGGGCAGGGGGTGCCCCCGTCTGTGGCTCATCCCCAGGTGCCCTCAACAGTCAGCACGGGGGTTGGCAAAGCTGGGAGTGAGGAACAGCATGCAGGGCTCCCACACAGAACCCAAGCACGCGGGCCACCACTCACTGCTTTCCCAGGCACAGGAGTGAGAAGCTGTACTGAAAGCCAAAGAGGCAGGGCTTGACCGAGCGCTCGAACCCAGAATGTGTGTCCAACGGCAGCTTTAACCTGCTGTGCCATGCCACTGCTCCAAGCCTGATACTAAGAGGAAAGGGAGAATTTTCTATTCTCCTTGCTTGGAAGCTTCCACCTGCATCATCTAGCAAGGGCTGCCTTGGTTTCCTCATCTAAGTAATGGGTACAAGGACAATTGCTATTTCTTATTACAAACCAGAAGTCCAGAACTCAGTGCCGGGAGTGCAGACAGGATTAAGGAAGCTCTGGTTATTGCCACGTGAGGAGTGGCTGTCTCTGAAGATCTAGTTCACTTGCTGGGAAATAAAGGCATTTTCCTAAGGTCGGCTCACAGGGGAAAGGGATGTTGCGCTACTATGCTAAGAGTGGGTCTGAAAAGTCCAGCCCAATCCCAGGCCTTTCAACCACAACCTTTGGCCATTATTCATAATGCCCAAAATCAAGGGGGCAGCTGCAAGGTCCTCTCCTCTGGCCCGCCTTGCATGTGCTGGAATCCCATATAAGCACCATTCATGTCCTGGCAGCCCCGCTTCCTGTCCAGCTTCCTGCTTGTGGCCTGGGAAAGCAGTCAAGGACGGCCCAAAGCCTTGGGACCCTGCACCGACAAGGCTTCAGTTGGCTCAGCTCCAGCCATTTGGGGGGTGAGTCAGTGGACAGAACATCTTCCTCTCTGTCTCTCCTCCTCTCTGTATATCTGTATAAATAAATAAATCTGAAAAAAAAAAAAAAAAAGCTCCTCCATTGCAGGACTTCACTGCAGAGTCCCGAGACACTGCCCAAGGAGAGCCGGGATCCACCTCCTCCAACACGAGCCCCCCGCAAGCACCCATGATAACCCAGGCAACAGGGAACAGAAGCACACACCTGCAGCTTCCAGCTGTGGGAGATGAGATTCTCCTGCCTGGAGTCCTCCAGGTGGCATCTCACACATGCATAAGGATCCCATTTAAGTTTTCTCTACAGCACTGACAGCAAATTCAAAGGGCTGAAAACCTACCTAAGGTGGAGTACCAAGGCTGGCCAAGTCAGTGATGCTCTACCTGCCCGAGGGAACACCAGGAGGCTGGCTGTGAAAGGGGAGGAGGCCCCACTATACCCGAGAGGGACCAAGCAAAAGCAGGTTCCTCCTCATGTAAAAGAAGGGGCACTTTGTACATATCCACATTTGTCCACTGTAAGTGCCTAACACCTCTTTCTAAAAGGAGAAGAGAAAGACCCTGGTGCAACCGCTACGGCCCCTGAGAAGGCCAGCTCGGGCTAGAAACAGAAGAGGGCACAGCACGTGGGGCCTCAGGACGCCTGAGGCAGAGCCCTGGGACCATATCATTACGCAGAAGCAGCTCCTATGCAGGCTACACCAGCAAAATGCTAATGGAACAGCACCAAAAAGCTCCTGGCACACACCACCTCAAGGCACAGAGGACAACTGAGGCGATGCTGAAGGACAAACGAACCAGCACTACAAGCCTGGCAGCGAGCTGGCTCTCCTCACTGCTGGGGAGGTAGGCAGGTGGGACATGTACAAGGTCCAAATGCCTGGCCGGGCCTGACAAGGATTCCAGGGGCTGCAATTTGCGTGCATGTGTGTGGACTTGGTCTCGCAGACAGCTCACAGGGCCAGGGTTCCACAAGCAGGGATGGTAGCAGCTCTTGTTCTAGTGACTCGAGGGGTCTGTGGAGCCACACACGTACTCCCTGGGGGCCTCAGGAGCACCACAGTAAGCAGAGAGCATTTCACAGCACGGCCACGGCCACAGCCACATGGCTCTGACAGTAACAGATCCATCAACTCATCATTCACTGGATGGAACAGCCTAGGCTGCCCACCACAAATCTGTGCAACAGCAGTACCCTAATTTTAAAGAAAACGAGTACTCAACTGGGTAACAGCTTCAGGGAGCAACAGAAACAGAGGAACCAGATGTAACCCACGTCTGATTGTCTCTGTACCTGTGTGCACAGGTTTGGTGTGGGCCTACAGCAAAGTTCCCCAACCTACATACAATGCAAATCAGAAATATATATCTAGGGCCCATGCGATAGCCTAGTAGCTAAATCCTAGCCTAGCACACACCAGGATCCCACATGGGCACTGGTTCCTGTCCCAGCTGCTCCACTTCCCGTCCAGCTCCCTGCTTGCGGCCTGGGAAAGCAGTCAAGGACGGCCCAAAGCCTTGGGACCTTGCATCCACATAGACCCAGAAGAAGCTCCTGGCTCCTGGCATTGCATTGGCTCAGCTCCAGTTGTTGTAGGCACTTGGGGAGTGACTAAATGAATGGAAGAACTTTTTTTAAAAAAATGTGTATTTATTTTTCTTGGAAAGTCAGATTTAGAGACAAAGAAAGACAGAGAAAAAGATCTTCCACCTGCTGGTTCACTCCCCAAGTGGCCGCAATGGCTAGAACTGAGCTGATGCAAAGCCAGGAGCCAGATGGGACACAAAGTGGTGCCCATAAGGGACTCCAGCATTTGCAGGTGGAGTATCACCCTGCTGAGCCATCACCATCTGCAGCCTTGGCTCCTGTCTAGCAGGTGAAAACACCACAGAACTCAAGAGGGTCACTGTGGGGCGAGGACTGTACAATATATTTGCAATATATATTTTTTAAGATTTATTTATTTTTATTACAAATATACAGAGAGGAGGAGAGACAGAGAGGAAGATTTTTCGTCCAATGGTTCACTCCCCAAGTGTGCACAACATGAGGACTTTAGCCGTTAGGGCCCCGTACTGGGCCCAGTCCATACAGATTCTTTTTTTTTTTTTTTTTTAAGATTTTATTATTATTATTGGAAAGCCGGATATACAGACAGGAGGAGAGACAGAGAGGAAGATCTTCCATCCACTGATTCACTCCCCAAGTGAGCCGCAAAGGGCCGGTGCACGCCGATCCGAAGCTGGGAACCAGGAACCTCTTCCAGGTCTCCCACGCAGGTGCAGGGTCCCAAAGCTTTGGGCCGTCCTCGACTGCTTCCCCAGGCCACAAGCAGGGAGCTGGATGGGAAGTGGAGCTGCCGGGATTAGAACCGGCGCCCATATGGGATCCTGGGGCTTTCAAGGCGAGGACTTTAGCTGCTAGGCCACGCCGCCGGGCCCCATACAGATTCTTACAAGTAGAACAAGGGCCACCTGCCTCTCAAAGCACATTGCTCCCACCTAGCTCCCACCAGTGTGCAGGCCCAAAAGGCCGAGGAGCTGCTCTAATGTGCTCCTGCCAGCACCAACAACAACTTCTTTTTAATCCCCAGCAGAGACGCCAAAGTAATCTGGAATTAACAATATAAGTTCAAAGCATAGCACACATGAGAAGACACCGCACGGGTGCCCCTGCATCCAATCCTCACTGCCAGCTCCACTTGGGTTCTTGCCTGCTGCCGTGGCAGCCCCTGTGAGGTGGCAGGTGCTGAGTGATGGCACCGGCAGTTGGGTCCCTATCATTCCCGAGTTGGAGGCTCTCTGGGCTGGCAGCAGGCGACAGAGCGCTCTAACTCACCAGCCCGCTCCACAGGCTTTTTCTGTCTTTGCCTGACTTCTCAACCAAGCAAAATATTCAAAAAAGAATATGCTTTGATGGGTGGTTAATTGCACAATGAGCTCACTACCATCCTATTCTCAGCTTTAGAAGACAGGACACTGACCAGACATTAGCCTACATGTTCACGGCTGCACGTTAAATAATGAGTGAAATGCCTCACATACGCCCTCAAACAACCTCACTTCTTAATTTGAATTATGCAGAAAAGAAAATCAGAGGCCTTATATGGAAGCAGGGAATTATATAAAAAAAGGGGATTTGCACAACATAGAAAACATGCCTAACATATAAAAATTCAGAAGTATACATTTAAGATTGATATGCTTCTCCACATTCAGCTAATTTAATAAATCTTAACAAACAAAAAGAGGTGCTGGCATGATAGCCACTGCCTGAAGCCTGTATCCATGTGGGTGCCAGTTGGCGGCCTCACTGCTCCACAACATGCTAGGTAAGGAACTGGGAAAGCAGAGGATGGCCGAAATTTGGGCCACAGCTTCCATGGCCAGATAACGCCCACCACCCCCAGCCACTGACATTATTTGGGGATTAAAGCAAAAGATGGAAGATTCTCTGATTCTTTCAAACAATCTTATAAAAAATTAAGAGGTGGGTCTGGCTCGCAGTAGCCTAGTGGCCTAAATTTTCAGCTTGTGTGCCCCAGGATCCCATACAGGCACCAGTTCTAATCCCGGCAGCTCCACTTCCCATCCAGCTCCCTGCTTGTGGCCTGGGAAAGCAGTTGAGGATGGCCCAAAGCCTTGGGACCCCGCACCCGCGTGGGAGACCCAGAAGAAGCTCCTGGCTCCTGGCTTCAGATCAGCTCAGCTCTGGCCATTGCAGTCACGTAGGGAGTGAACCAGCAGATGGAAGATCTTTTTCTCTGTATTTCCTTCTCTCTGTAAATCTACCTTTCCAATTAAAAAAAAAAAAAAGTGACTCTTAAAAAAAATAGAAAAAAAATGATCAAATTGTATCAAAACTTTAAACTGCACTGAAATGTTCTCAAAATTTAAAAAGTACACATTTTTTTCATACACACATAATATGGCCCAAACTGCCCCGTGAAGCCCCACGGCTGCTGCTCCCCACCCCCACGGAAGGCAGAAGCCCTTCCCTCCTTCCCTCATTTGTCGGTTTGTCAGTTTTCTCAGCTGAGGGATGGACGCAGCAGGAAGAGTCTCATACGCAGTGATCGGAGGCCACCAAGAGGCTATCACCAAGTGTCACCCAGCTGTCCACCCACCGACCCAGGGCAGCCAGCATTTCACAGGGAGGTTGTCCCCTCAGCACAAGCTGCTCTAGCTGAAGATGCAGATTCCAAGCATCTAATAATCTCGTATTAATGCACTGCCGACTTTCATTTGTACACAATCAATTTGTTACTGAACAAAGAACCCTTTTTACTTGCCTCTAGCAATTAACGGTAATCATTTTCTTTTGTCTTACTGGTAAGTAGTGCAGCTAAGAAAGATGAAGCCAGAGTTTTGACCTTTCTTTTAAATGGAGATTAGGAGAAATAAAATCCCACTATATATTTTTAATTTTTTTACACTCTGAGAGGCTAATAACTGTGGCCGGCTAACATGCATTCATCTCAACATTAAAAAAAAAAAAAAGGCAACTTGGGCTCGGCATGATAGCCCAGCAGTTAAAGTCTTACTCTGCAAGTGTCAGGATCCCATGAGTGCTGGTTCATGTCCTGGCTGCTCCACTTCCCATCCAGCTCCCTGCTTGTGGCCTGGGAAAGCAGTGGAGGACGGCCCAAAGCCTTGGGACCCTGCACCCATGTGGGAGACCGGAAGAAGCTCCTGGCTTCGGATTGGCTCAGGTCTGGCCGTTGTGGTGGCTTTGGGAGTGAACCAGCTGTTGGAAAGATCTTTCTGTCTCTCCTTCTCTCTTTAAATCTCTCTTACCAATGAAAATAAATAAATCTTTATTTTTTTAAAGATTTATTCATTTTATTACAGCCAGATATACACAGAGGAGGACAGACAGAGAGGAAGATCTTCCATCCAATGATTCACTCCCCAAGTGAGCCGCAACGGGCCGGTGCGCACCGATCTGAAGCCGGGAACCTGGAACCTCTTCCAGGTCTCCCACGCAGGTGCAGTGTCCCAATGCATTGGGCTGTCCTTGACTGCTTCCCCAGGCCACAAGCAGGGAGCTGGATGGGAAGTGGAGCTGCTGGGATTAGAACCGGCGCCCATATGGGATCCCGGGGCTTTCAAGGCGAGGACTTTAGCCGCTAGGCCACGCCGCCGGGCCCAAAATAAATAAATCTTATTATTCTTTTTAAATTCATCGTCTATTTAAAACACAAAGTCCATAGGGAAGAGAGAAGTGGAGGGAAAGAAGGAACTTGCATCTACTATTTCACACCCCGGATGATGCCGCAGGCAGGCTGGGCCAGCAAGTCCAGCACCATTCGGGCCTCCCCGATCAAGCCTGTGAGCCTTCGGCAGCTGCCTTCCCAGGCTCGTTACCAGGAGCTGCCGTGGCTGGGACTCAAGCAGCTACTCCTAGGGGACACCAGTGTTGCAGATGGCAGCTTAACCTACGGTGACACAATGCCAGAGTTTTGTTATATCTCAGTTTGAATCCAAGTGAACAAAAGAAAAAAAAATATGCCTGGGGTCAGCATGTGTCACAGGTCAAGATGCAACCCATGACACCAGCCTCCAACATCAGTGCTGGTTCAAGGTCAGGCTGCTCTACTTCCGATTCAGCTCCCTGCTGATACACCTGAGAAAGCAGTGGAGTTTGGCCCAACTCCCTTGGGTCCCTGCACCCATGCTGGAGACCGGATAAAGCTCCTAGCTTTAGACTGGCCCAGCTTCAGCCTTTGTGGCTATTGGGGAATCCCTCATTCCCACTCTCTGTAACTCTTTTAGATAACTAAGTCTTTTCAAAAATAAATTAAAATATACTAGCTAGAAGGAGCAGGCAGACGCTAGTATTCTGACAGACGCCTACTGCGCACACTGGTTCTTCGCACAGGCCTGAGCCAAGCAGCCACAGGCATCAGGCCCAGCCAGTCATTCTCTTCCCTCCATCACTGCATCACACAGAGTTAACTATTCACTACTGACCATAAATTCCTTACGGGTATGAACCACAGCTTACTCTTATGGTCCACAGGCAAGACAGCCTAATAAAAATAAACATAAACTTTGAAATCGGACAGATTTGGATTCATGATTCTGCTTCACCACTTTACTAGCTGTGTCACCCTGGTCAGGACACGGACATTGTGGAAGCAGGCGGATTCAGTGCTGACCACACACGGCTCAGTGAAGCCCAAAGGGGTTAAGAGGCTCCTTGGCACACCTGCCTCCCACACCCGAACTGCTGGGAACCAGTTCTGCTCTGGCTCAGCTTCTCAGCCCAGCTTCCTGCGGACGTGCACTCAGGGAGGCAGGAAGGCCTGGCTAAGGCCACGGTCCCTACCAGCTCCCCGCCTGCCACAGGCATTCGGGCAGTTAGTTAACAGATGAACAATCTCTTGTCTCTCTCTGTCTTCCAAATAAGTAAAAATACACTTCTTTTTTGCAAGTGCACTGATGCTTGTTTCCAGTTCAATCACTATATAAGTTGTGGGGGCCCACCAAGTATCCATCTCAAACAGTTTTCCATCCTCAGAGTTTTCCAGAGAGAAAAAAAAAAATCAAGTACCACTTATGCATGAATACAGCAGAATGGGAAAACAGCTACCATAACCCCTTCAATTTTCAAATGAAAAAACACAACCCAGATGGGAGTATGAGTTGGCCAAAGTCACACAGCTAGTTCACACAGAGCTAGGTCCAACACCAGAGCTTCTCCAACTTTTTAAAAAAATTTATTCATTTTTATTGGAAAGGCAGATTTACAGAAAGGAGGAAAGACAAAGATCTTCCATCCATTGGCTCATTTCCCAAGTGGCCACAATGGCCAGAGCTGAGCTGAGCTGACGGGAAGCCGGGAACCAGGAGCTTCTTCCAGGTTTCCCATGCAGGTGCAGGGTCCCAAGGCTTTGGGCCACCCTCGACTGCTTTCAGCCCAGCTTCCAGGCCACTGCTTTCAGGCCATATGCAGGAGCTGGATGGGAAGTGGGGCTGCCGGAACATGAGCCATATAGGATCCCGATGCTTACAAAGTGAGGATTTAGCCATTGAACCATCAGGCCTGGCCCCTTCTTCAATTTTCTTAACACTACAGGATGCTGCCTCTCAATTGGTCAAATTCAATCTGATACAGTAACAGACAAATAATAGCATGCAAATGACGGAGACACTCTAGGAGCGCCCAAGTGGCATGAGATAGCTATGAATACATATAATACAACAGCCACAAACCACAGCAAATTTCATAAAACAGTAACGTTCATTTCACTAAGCGAAAATGAAGGAGTTAGGTCAGTCTGACTATTTTCAATTAAAATAAATATTCCTTTCCTGTAATGCCACTTCATGCCTCAAAGCTCTGGTCCTCTACTGAAGCAGCAGCCTGCTGGGGTCTCTCCACACCACAGAAGCCAAAGAAGGAATATCAGATCCACAGATGATAAAAGTTATCTTCAAGAACTCAACATAGATAAAGCTTGATAAAAGCATTGTACCAAATGTTAAAAAGAAATAAACTTTTGGGAAGATGAACATGAATGATTTGTTTGCTTTTCTTAATACCAGCAACTCAAGTGCTATTCAAACCACTGCTGCTCAAGAGCCTAGGTCAACAATGACTCAGCTTGAAAAATTCCGCACTGTTTTTAAAAGAAGTGCACCATCCTATGGCTGCAGCTCACGGGCCAGGGGACAGCCCCTTCCTCCCCAAATTATAAAATAATTTACACGTGAATGGCTGAAAACAGGCAATGTTTATTTTAGCGTACAACAAAGGTACTAGACACATATTATAGGATATCCCCCAGGGAGAGTCCCTCCGCTGGGTCTGGGTTCCTGGACTGGCTGGGCTGGGAGTTGGGCTGGGGGCATCTAAACAGCACAGGAAGTGGTGGTTCCACTTTGGCCTGTGACCCGGGACTGGAGAATGCACAGAGCGTGGCCCGAGCTGGACAGCCCAAAGCTGTGAGACAGAGGGTGCACGGTGGTCGAGGGCAGAGGCGGGGCTCCCATCTCAGAGCCAGCTTTCTCTAACTGTGGTGGGAGGCACCCTGCAAGACTTCCACCCCCCACGCAGCGCACGAGAAGGTGTGACTAGGCCCCAGTAGTCAGGCCAAAGCCACTAGAGTCGTAAGAGGCACTTTCTGCTACTCAACCTGCCCCTCCCTCCAAGAAAAGAATCCAAATTTTACCAGTTTTAAATATTGTGAAAAAGAAAATTTAAACAACTATTTAAGATGATCAATCAAATGCCACACTGCCTGGGTGAAGCAAGACACTGTTTAGACTGCCTGGTGATGAATGACAATCGTCGCAGCAGCGCAGGGTGCAGGGAGCTGCAGGCGCACCGTCCCTGCCTCGGCACGCTGCTTCCTCAGCGCACACACTGACCCATCACCTCCCGGCGGCAGGACCATCAGTCGGCCGGGCACCCCCTTCCTCGCGGGCTGTCCCTGGCCGTGAGTCACCCTCAGCTCCAAGCTTCTGCACAGGAACAACTTCTCCCCCTGTTTGCTACAAGAGTGACTATTTTCTCACTTGTTGGTCCTGTAGCTTTCATCATGCCAATAAAAAGAGAGGTGGGTAAGGTGACAAGACAGAGCAAAAAAGAAAAGTTCATGTGCCAAAACTGAACAAAAGGAATAAGAATGGAAGAGGGCAACTTAGATCTGACAGTTTCTAGTTTTGACAGAGATTTTTCTAGAAAGAGCCCTTGAAGACGAAGACGTGTTACTGAACTGAAACCGCCATCTCTTGCCCTCTACCCCGCCCCAACTGGCACATCAGCTGTTCCAGAAGGCCACGGCTACCACCTCCCATTCCTGCAGTTCCCAATTCCAACACGAAAGCCAACGTCAGTGCCGGGGGTGGAGCCGCGCAGCATCGGAGATCTGACAGACTCCGGAACATCAGTTACCAGTTTCGGAAGAAAAATCAGCTCTTTGTTCTTCCACCCCTCTCCTATTATGTAAACTTGGGCTTTGGGCAATGCAGAAACTTATAAAGCTGCCAGCAATATGAAAACTCTGGAACACAAATTTAAGTAGTGCTGAATACACAGTTGCTTTTATTCTTAATTAACTGTCACTTCCACATGAGAATCAAAAACAAAACAGCTATTTAGACCAACAAGGGTAACACAATCTCTAAAACAAACTCAGCGACTGAATCACAACCTGTGACACAGGCCGTAGATTCAGCAATGGCAACGAGCATTCGTGCTTTAATTCAACCATGGGGAAGACACGTTCCACACCCCAACCCTGACCAGGCCACTCCAGGGGCCGCCCTGCCGTCCAGCCCCTTCCCCATCTCATCCCCCACAGGCCTCCCGCTGGCTGAGTCAAGAGCCAGTTCGGCAAATGCATGTGGTTTGTAGCTGCAATGTGTTCACAGGGAACGATTTCTAAGTGCTGGAATAAACAAAGTTTGGTCATAGCTCAGTGAAGAAAATCCTTCCAGTAAATACTCCATCACAGCTAGATGGCAGCTCTAATACGCCATTGTCCTAGGTCACAGGAGGGGGAAAAAAGCCGCACTTTCGATTTACTTATAGAATAAAATAATCCCATAACACATCGAAGGAAAACCCCCGATGGTTTTCCCATACAAACCACCTCCACCTCTGAAGGACCCTGAGGCCACACCTCCACCCAGGCTCACCGAGGAAGGCAGCTCCCACAGGTACCCAAAGCACATTTCCCAGACAAGACTGCAATTGCACTCACACCAGCCAGTTCCTAGCACCCCACTTTAACTCCATAAATGAGGTCCCTCAGAGAGCTTGGGAACCTTCAGGGTCCATCCCCTCACCCCCCAGATTTGCCACGGATCTGCCCCCCTCCCCCAGGCTCTGGGCTCCCAGGGAACACCTGCAATACCAGCGGACAGACATCTGAGTGACACCTGGCACTCTCACTTTCCACAAACAACTGCAGAGTGTGTTCCAAGCCAGTGGCCCTCACCATTTTGCAGCCCTGGAAGCTGGAGCCTTCCTGGGGCAGAGGTGAAAAGCAGAAAAACCCACCTTCTCAGCTCCCTGCCCAGGCCACGCTGCATGCCAGAGCAGCCGCTCCTGAGAACCGGCATTTCCCCAGCTAGGGGTCAAACACGAATACAACTTATGGAGGGGGGCTCTAGGGGGACTGGCTTAGCGGCGGGAGGCAGCAATGGGTACACTGGACGAGCGCAGAAGGAAAGTGAGGAAGAGAATGAGGTCCCAGCAGCAGCTGCGGGCCCTTGTCTGGAGGACACAAAGCTGCAACCTCAAAGAGCTCAGGGAAGAAGGGGGGTCCGCCTAGGGAGCCCCACTTCCACCACCGGCCTTGGCCTGAGTGGGAAGAACGGAAGACACTCCCAGACCCCAGAGAGCAGGAGCCGGTTGGCCAGCCCCCACCTATCTCCCCAGCGCAGGCTCACGGGATCCCGGGGGAAAGAACCCGAGGCCGGTGGAAGGCATCTGCAGCCTCAGACAGAGCCCCGGCGGGGGCAGGGGAGCCCAAGGTGGGCCCTGCGTGCCAGCCACGCCGGTAGCTGGCAGAAGCAGGAGCCAGGTGGGACACAGGGGTGGGACAGCCCGGGAGACGCGGTCCGGTCCGACAGGGAGTGAGGCTCCACGCAGGGACCCAGGCCCCTCCAACGACAGAAGGCGCGAAGAAGACGACCCCGCAGCATCAGAACGCGGGGAGGACCCACGCCAAGGGCCGGAGGATGCCCACGCGGGACCAGCGCTCCTGGTGGGGAGCTGCGGTCAGCACACCAGAGTTGAAAGGCCCCTTCCCACAGCGGACAGCAAGGGGGCGGTCAAACAGGAGTCCCCCCAAAACAGGCAGCCAAGTGACAGGCAGCTCCGGGGGAGGAAAATCTCCAATGAAGAGAACGGGACAAGAGCCACAAGGGAGCTGGGCAGGGCTGGGGGGGCGGTGCACAGGGTCGGGTCACAGAGGTCACAAGAGTACAGGCCAAGTCCAGCACCGGTCCCCCGGGGGAGAGGACTGAAGAGGTGACAGGAAGCCCTCTCAGGAGGAACTCGAGGGGAGACCGTCCCAAAAGGGGTGCAAGCAAAGGAATGGAGCAGCTCAGAGTGCCCCAAAACGGGGGGGGGGGGCAGAGAGAGAGACAGCCCTCCACGGCGCTGGGGAGGGGTCAGGTAAGGGAGGGCCTAGGGTCGGGGCTAAGGTCGCAGAGGAGCAGCCAGCGCGGAGCCCGGCCAAGGGGCAGAGCCGGGAGGCGGAAAGGTCTGGAAAAGAGGAAAGGGTCTGAATGGCGAGAGGGAGCAGGAGCCGAGAGGGGGAGGTGGCAGGCGGCTGCGGCGAGGCGCGGCAGGGCCTGGGGAGCCGGCCAGGCAGC